>NC_056734.1:962152466-962186746 GCF_019279795.1 Protopterus annectens | reverse complement strand
AGATAGCAATGACACTGCCATTTCACTGAATGCATTACAGATAGCCATAACACTACCATTTCACACACTGTACTACAGATAGCCATGACACTACCATTTCATAGAATGTATTACAGATAGCCATGACACTACCATTTCATAGAGATGTATTACAGATAGCCATGACACTACCATTTCACACACTGTATTACAGATAGCCATGACACTACCATTTCATAGAATGTATTACAGATAGCCATGACACTACCATTTCATAGAATGTATTACAGATAGCCATGACACTACCATTTCATAGAATGTATTACAGATAGCCATGACACTACCATTTCACACACTGTATTACAGATAGCCATGACACTACCATTTCATAGAATGTATTACAGATAGCCATGACACTACCATTTCACACACTGTATTACAGATAGCCATGACACTACCATTTCATAGAATGTATTACAGATAGCCATGACACTACCATTTCACACACTGTATTACAGATAGCCATGACACTACCATTTCATAGAATGTATTACAGATAGCCATGACACTACCATTTCACACACTGTATTACAGATAGCCATGACACTACCATTTCATAGAATGTATTACAGATAGCCATGACACTACCATTTCATAGAATGTATTACAGATAGCCATGACACTACCATTTCACACACTGTATTACAGATAGCCATGACACTACCATTTCATAGAATGTATTACAGATAGCCATGACACTACCATTTCACACACTGTATTACAGATAGCCATGACACTACCATTTCATAGAATGTATTACAGATAGCCATGACACTACCATTTCACACACTGTATTACAGATAGCCATGACACTACCATTTCATAGAATGTATTACAGATAGCCATGACACTACCATTTCACACACTGTATTACAGATAGCCATGACACTACCATTTCATAGAATGTATTACAGATAGCCATGACACTACCATTTCATAGAATGTATTACAGATAGCCATGACACTACCATTTCATAGAATGTATTACAGATAGCCATGACACTACCATTTCACACACTGTATTACAGATAGCCATGACACTACCATTTCATAGAATGTATTACAGATAGCCATGACACTACCATTTCATAGAATGTATTACAGATAGCCATGACACTACCATTTCATAGAATGTATTACAGATAGCCATGACACTACTGCATTTCATAGAATGTATTACAGATAGCCATGACACTACCATTTCACACACTGTATTACAGATAGCCATGACACTACCATTTCATAGAATGTATTACAGATAGCCATGACACTACCATTTCATAGAATGTATTACAGATAGCCATGACACTACCATTTCACACACTGTATTACAGATAGCCATGACACTACCATTTCATAGAATGTATTACAGATAGCCATGACACTACCATTTCACACACTGTATTACAGATAGCCATGACACTACCATTTCATAGAATGTATTACAGATAGCCATGACACTACCATTTCACACACTGTATTACAGATAGCCATGACACTACCATTTCATAGAATGTATTACAGATAGCCATGACACTACCATTTCACACACTGTATTACAGATAGCCATGACACTACCATTTCATAGAATGTATTACAGATAGCCATGACACTACCATTTCATAGAATGTATTACAGATAGCCATGACACTACCATTTCACACACTGTATTACAGATAGCCATGACACTACCATTTCATAGAATGTATTACAGATAGCCATGACACTACCATTTCACACACTGTATTACAGATAGCCATGACACTACCATTTCATAGAATGTATTACAGATAGCCATGACACTACCATTTCATAGAATGTATTACAGATAGCCATGACACTACCATTTCACACACTGTATTACAGATAGCCATGACACTACCATTTCATAGAATGTATTACAGATAGCCATGACACTACCATTTCATAGAATGTATTACAGATAGCCATGACACTACCATTTCATAGAATGTATTACAGATAGCCATGACACTACCATTTCACACACTGTATTACAGATAGCCATGACACTACCATTTCATAGAATGTATTACAGATAGCCATGACACTATCATTTCACACATTGTATTACAGATAGCCATGACACTACCATTTCATAGAATGTATTACAGATAGCCATGACACTACCATTTCATAGAATGTATTACAGATAGCCATGACACTACCATTTCACACACTGTATTACAGATAGCCATGACACTACCATTTCATAGAATGTATTACAGATAGCCATGACACTACCATTTCACACACTGTATTACAGATAGCCATGACACTACCATTTCACACACTGTATTACAGATAGCCATGACACTACCATTTCACACACTGTATTACAGATAGCCATGACACTACCATTTCACACACTGTATTACAGATAGCCATGACACTACCATTTCATAGAATGTATTACAGATAGCCATGACACTACCATTTCACACACTGTATTACAGATAGCCATGACACTACCATTTCATAGAATGTATTACAGATAGCCATGACACTACCATTTCACACACTGTATTACAGATAGCCATGACACTACCATTTCACACACTGTATTACAGATAGCCATGACACTACCATTTCATAGAATGTATTACAGATAGCCATGACACTACCATTTCACACACTGTATTACAGATAGCCATGACACTACCATTTCATAGAATGTATTACAGATAGCCATGACACTACCATTTCACACACTGTATTACAGATAGCCATGACACTACCATTTCACCATTTCACAGAATGTATTACAGATAGCCATGACACTACCATTTCATAGAATGTATTACAGATAGCCATGACACTACCATTTCACACACTGTATTACAGATAGCCATGACACTACCATTTCACACACTGTATTACAGATAGCCATGACACTACCATTTCATAGAATGTATTACAGATAGCCATGACACTACCATTTCACACACTGTATTACAGATAGCCATGACACTACCATTTCACACACTGTATTACAGATAGCCATGACACTACCATTTCACACACTGTATTACAGATAGCCATGACACTACCATTTCATAGAATGTATTACAGATAGCCATGACACTACCATTTCACACACTGTATTACAGATAGCCATGACACTACCATTTCATAGAATGTATTACAGATAGCCATGACACTACCATTTCACACACTGTATTACAGATAGCCATGACACTACCATTTCACACACTGTATTACAGATAGCCATGACACTACCATTTCATAGAATGTATTACAGATAGCCATGACACTACCATTTCACACACTGTATTACAGATAGCCATGACACTACCATTTCATAGAATGTATTACAGATAGCCATGACACTACCATTTCACACACTGTATTACAGATAGCCATGACACTACCATTTCATAGAATGTATTACAGATAGCCATGACACTACCATTTCACACACTGTATTACAGATAGCCATGACACTACCATTTCATAGAATGTATTACAGATAGCCATGACACTACCATTTCACACACTGTATTACAGATAGCCATGACACTACCATTTCATAGAATGTATTACAGATAGCCATGACACTACCATTTCATAGAATGTATTACAGATAGCCATGACACTACCATTTCATAGAATGTATTACAGATAGCCATGAGACTACCATTTCACACACTGTATTACAGATAGCCATGACACTACCATTTCACACACTATATTACAAATAGCCATGACACTACCATTTCATAGAATGTATTACAGATAGCCATGATACTACCATTTCACACACTGTATTACAGATAGCCATGATACTAACATTTCATAGAATATATTACAGATAGCCATGACACTACCATTTCACACACTGTATTCCAGATAGCCATGACACTACCATTTCATATAATGTATTACAGATAGCCATGACACTACCATTTCATAGAATGTATTACAGATAGCCATGACACTACCATTTCACACACTGTATTGCAGATAGCCTTGACACTACCATTTCATAGAATGTATTACAGATAGCCATGACACTACCATTTCCTAGAATGTATTACAGATAGCCATGACCCTACCATTCACACACTGTATTACAGATAGCCATGACACTACCATTTCACACACTGTATTACAGATAGCCATGACACTACCATTTCATAGAATGTATTACAGATAGCCATGACACTACCATTTCACACACTGTATTACAGATAGCCATGACACTACCATTTCACACACTGTATTACAGATAGCCATGACACTACCATTTCACACACTGTATTACAGATAGCCATGACACTACCATTTCATAGAATGTATTACAGATAGCCATGACACTACCATTTCATACACTATATTACAGATAGCCATGATATTACCATTTCATAAAATGTATAACAGATAGCCATGACACTACCATTTCACACACTGTATTACAGATAGCCATGACACTACCATTTCATGGAATGTATTGCAGATAGCCATGACACTACCATTTCATAGAATGTATTACAGATAGCCATGACACTACCATTTCATAGAATGTATTACAGATAGCCATGAAACTACCATTTCACACACTGTATTACAGATAGCCATGACACTACCATTTCACACACTATATTACAAATAGCCATGACACTACCATTTCCTAGAATGTATTACAGATAGCCATGGCACTACCATTTCACACTGTATTACAGATAGCCATGACACTGCCATTTCATAGAATGTATTACAGATAGCCAAGACACTACCATTTCACACACTGTATTACAGATAGCCATGACACTACCATTTCATAGAATGTATTACAGATAGCCATGATACTACCATTTCACACACTATATTACAGATAGCCATGACTCTACCATTTCACATACTGTATTCCAGATGGCCATGACACTACCATTTCATGTAATGTATTACAGATAGCCATGACACTACCATTTCATTGAATGTATTACAGATAGCCATGACACTACCATTTCACACACTGTATTGCACATAGCCTTGACACTACCATTTCATAGAATGTGTTACAGATAGCCATGACCCTACCATTCACACACTGTTTTACAGATAGCCATGACACTTCCATTTCACACCCTGTATTACAGATAGCCATCACACTACCATTTCATAGAATGTGTTACAGATAGCCATGGCACTACCATTTCACACACTGTATTACAGATAGCCATGACACTACCATTTCACACACTGTATTACAGATTGCCATGACACTACCATTTCACACACTGTATTACAGATAGCCATGACACTACCATTCCATAGAATGTATTACAGATAGCCATGACACTACCATTTCATACACTATATTACAGATAGCCATGATATTACCATTTCATAAAATGTATAACAGATAGCCATGACACTACCATTTCACACACTGTATTACAGATAGCCATGACACTACCATTTCATGGAATGTATTGCAGATAGCCATGACACTACCATTTCACACATTGTATTACAGATAGCCATGATATTACCATTTCATAAAATGTATAACAGATAGCCATGACACTACCATTTCATACACTATATTACAGATAGCCATGATATTACCATTTCATAAAATGTATAACAGATAGGCATGACACTACCATTTCACACACTGTATTACAGATAGCCATGACACTACCATTTCATGGAATGTATTGCAGATAGCCATGACACTACCATTTCATAGAATGTATTACCGATAGCCATGGCACTACCATTTCACACACTGTATTACAGATACCCATGATGCTACCATTTCACACACTGTATTACAGATAGCCATGACAATACGATTTCACACACTGTATTACAGATAGCCATGGTTCTACCATTTCAAAGAATGTATTACAGGTAGCAATGACACTGCCATTTTGTACACTATATTACAGATAGCCATGATATTACCATTTCATAAAATGTATAACTGATAGCCATGACACTACCATTTCACACACTGTATTACAGTTAACCATGACAGTACCATTTCTCACAATGTACTGCAGATAGCCATGACACTAACATTAAACAGACTGCATTACAAACTTGCCAGTCATGTCACAGTCACAGTAGGCTGTATCCTAGAGCAGCACAAACATTATACATGTGTGAACATAGTTGTCATCCATAAAACATAAATGCAGACAGGGCAACAGCATGACTATGCAGGAAGATAGGTATAGGCTATCAAACGTGCATACAGTAACATGTAGGATGACTGCTGATAATGAACATTGTGATATACAGACATAAATAAATTTGCATGTGTGCATTTTTAGACAATGTGTTAATGATACCTACCATGTTTGTGACCACCTATTATTCTACACACAGGTAGGAGTATGCCCCCTGTTGTAGAAGGAAGTAGTATGCCCCCTGTTGTAGAAGGAAGTCATATCCCCCAAAAGTCCTCTATAATTTTACATAAAGGAACCTGAGCAGGAGGAAGAGTGTACATATTTAGGACTTGATGAAGGATTGACAATAAAACATGAACAAATGCAAACAAAGCTCAGTAAAGAATATTTTAGAAAACTAAAATTAGAACTGAAAACAGCCTTCACATTTAGGAATAAAGTCCACTCTATAAACCAATTTGCTCTTCCTGTTCTAACTTTTTTTGGGGTGACTGACTGGCCCTGAAAGGTATTGCATCAGTTGGACAGGAAAACAATAAAAATGCTTTGTGTTTATTAAATGATATATAAATATGAGTGTACACCAAGATTGTATATCCCTTGTTTTGAAGAATGTATGGACCTCCTCAAAACTGATTACATGTATAGATCTGCAAACATAGGTTCATAGGTTGGTACTAGGCTATCGGCCCTAGTGCCCATATAAGCCTAGCCATAACAATTCCCTGGCTATTTCTTCCCATACTATTTACTTCCCTGGACCCCTGTCTAGCAGGGTGACTGACGTAATCCCCGGGGTTAATTTTCTTTCACCCATCCAATCATCAAGGTTCCTTTTGAAGAGGGCCAAAGAGGCATTCTGCTTGACATGTATGGGCAGTCTATTCCAGAGTCTTGGGAGTCTCTGTGTCCAGAACCTATCCCTCCATCATGTTTTGACTGCATACATATCTGGTGAACTCATCAGATCCAAACGTGATGAAAGTTTCAAAACATGAAGCGAGCAGAGGTGCCAGAAAATGCTGAAGGCTGGGGGGTGCATCCAGAAGGACATGTACTGATTCAAAAAAGGGTATTTTTTCCTTTTTTCCTTCTGTGAATTGTGATAAAAGATGTACATGTATGATATGTGTTGAATAGCTACATATATGGCCAACTCTTGTTGCATTAAGACTAATTCCACATAAATTTCACAGTAAAATTATAAATGAAACTACTGTCTGTCATCACACCACTGCAAGTGTGAATGGGACATGAACTTTCACTTGAATGCATGGCCTTTGAGTATACCATTCACAAAGACAGCCTGTGTGCTGAAAATCCGAATGAGTAAATGAAAGGAGAACAGACGTTTTAACAGGCAGTATTAAACTCTGGTGTGTTATTTGGGCATCGCAACACTAAAACTACATAGTGGTGAACAACAATTGTAATTGCTATATGGCATGGACTCTATGGTTTCAGTCTGTTTCTGGCCATAGTCCAGACAGCCTAATGTACACTTTATATTGTGAAAGTGGATATAGTGAAGATAGTTGTGTAAGTAAATTTACTGTAACAGTAGATGTTCAAATGATCCCTGCTGCAGTAGCCTAAGCTATATGTTTGCTTGAGCTGAGCTCTCTAAAAAGACAGGTTTGGGTACCACAACCTTCAAAGCTTTCATGCCAACTGACAGAGGGAGGCTGAGCCCTGAGAAGACATTGTTAGTAATAACAAATGTCCACACACTGGAATAAAAAACACAAAAAAAAAAAACAAGGGGGGGTGGATGGAAGGAGTGGCTACTGCATCAGTGATCATACTAACATCTACTGCCATGGTAAATTTATTTACACAACTGTACTATGTTCTTCATATTGATCATTGCTTTGAGTTTTTTGAATTGTGTATTGGAACTGTTGGATGTAAGCGTGGCTGGTAGTGTGTTCCAGAGTTTGGAGATGTGGTAACTAAAGAGAGATTTCCCTGCTTCATTTTTATATTTGGTGACTTCTGGCAGATTAAGGGTACTAGATCTCAAGGCTTTTGTTGTGGTGTGAGGTTGTATGAGATGTTGGAGGGGAGGGATTTTGTTTGGGTAGTAGTAAAGCTTATGTGCTAGTGTGAGTTGATTGAGTTGCAGTAATAGAGGGAGTTCTAACCAGTTTAGCTTTTTGAGGGAGGTACAATGATGTTTCCTATGTGAAGATGCTGTAGCGAATCTAGCTATCTTATTGTAGCAGGATTCTAGTTTGTTTAGGTCAGATTTACGAAGGTTGGTTAGGACTGGGGATGCATAGAGGAGAGTAGATAGCAGATGTGTCCTAACTATAGTGCTTCCAGATTGGTTTGTGAGAAATTGTTTGTTAACGATAGAGTATGCCAAGCATTTTGTGGATTTTCTGGATAGTTTGGGCCATGTGCAGGTCAAATCTTAGGTTGTTATCTATTTCAATGCCTAAGAGTTTGGTATGGATAGTTGGGGTGATTACAGTTTTGTTATTAGAGGTTATTGTAAAGTTATCTGTTGTGGGCAGGGTTATATGAGAGGAAAATAGCGGTAATTTTGTTTTATTTGGGTTAAGAATAAGCTGTTGTTTAGTGAACCAGGTTTCTGCTTGTGAGAAGAATTCTTGTGTTAGTGACTGGAGATGATCTAGAATGGGGGGGGTTGCACATATGATTGTGGTATCATCTGCGTATTGAATAACTGAGGCACTGGGGGTGGAGGATGGGAGTTGATTGGTGAATAGTGTGAAGAGCAATGGTCCTAGGATGGACCTTTGAGGGACTCCTAATGATACGGGTAGGAGGGGGGATAGTTGGTTTAGCCATTTTACTGCCTGGTGCAGACTTGATAGATAGCTTTTCATCCATGTGATGGAGGAGGTACTAACGTTTAAGGTAGAGAGAGAGGTGAGAAGTCTATTGTGATTAACCATATCAAAAGCCTTGGATATGAGTTTTCCATTATTTCTGTGGTAATTAATGGTATTACTGAATGATATAAGTGCAGTGGTGGTACTGTGGAGTACTGTGGAAGGGCCTAAAGCCATGCTGGTTTTGAGATAGCAATTTGTATTCTAGGAGGTAATTCATAAGTTGAGTGTGTATGACCCTTTCTATGATTTTGATAGGATAAGATAGCTATAGGCCGGTATTTATTTAGTTCAAAGGAGTTACCTCCTTAGTGTAATGGTATGATGTGGGAGATTTTCCATAGTTGGGGTAATTTGAACTCTGTGATAGACCTGTTGATGAGAATAGAAACTGGATAAGCAACAGCTGTTTCTTCTGTTTGGAGGTACTCTACGGGTAGGCTGTCTGCAGCCCGGGTGGTGGGCTTGAGTTTTTGGAGGAGCTTTTGGATGGTTTTGATGGATACTGGTTGGAAGCTAAAGTAGGAGCTGCTAGTTTGTGTTTTCATTGTGGTTGGTGGGGTTGGTTGAGTGGAGTTTGTTTGGTTACTAGCTAGGGATTCGATTGTCTCAGTAAGGTATTTGTTAAACTGTGTAGGGATATTGTCATGGTTGTTCCCTGTTTTGGGTGTGAGGATAGTAGTTTTTCCAGGCTGTAGTACAGAGTTGACTGCAGCTCAGAATTTTTGGGGGTTTCTAGCATGCTTTTCTTGTAGATTTTGGTATTAGGTAGTTTTGTCTATTTTTATGCATTTTCTGGCTTTGTTGTGCAGTTCTAAGTACTGTTATCCTTCTATTTGGGTTTTGTTTTTATGAAGTTGTTCCCATCCTTTGTTCCTTTCTTTGAGAATAGTTTAGGTGGCTTTAGTTAACCAGGGTTATGTTTGGCTTTTATCCTGGTGGTTCGAGGGGGAGGATGCTGGTTCAGTATGTTTAGGAAGGTTGAGTTGAAGTGATGCACTGCCTCATCAAGTTGGTAGATATTTTAAAGGGGTCCAGTTGCAACTATTTAGGTCATTGTTAAAGGCACTAGGGTTAAAGTTCTTTTTGTTCCTGATTACTTTATGTGTGACTTGACATATGTGAGGAGTTTTGGTTCTCAATAGATATGATGGTTGGTGGTCGCTGAGAATGGAAGACATCCAGCTTGGGCTGCTAGGGATGGATGGGATGTAAATATCCAGTCCAGTATGGACTGGTGTTTGGTTCTTTTATTGTTTCTAGTGGGAGACGTAATGACTTGGGTAAACCCATGGAGGTTAATGTGGGTGACTGGATTTTGGCTCGAACAGTTGAGCCAGTCTATGTTAAAGTCACCTAATATGATATTTTCTTGAGGTAGGGAGTTTGAGACCCATTCTAGTAGGTTTTCCTTAATTGTAATGTTATTTCCAGGGGGTATGTAGACTCCGATAATAATGATATGTTTATTGGGGTTCAATTTAAAATTGGCAAGAATTAGTTCGACATTTTTGTTATCTGGGTGGGTAGACCCGTAACAAGCGGTGTACCCCTGGATTTGGTCCTCGGGCCTCTGTTATTTGGAATATACTTTTCTGAAGTGCAGGCCAAAAACAGTGGGCCATGGCTGACCAAGTTTGCAGATGACTGCAAGTTGGGTGCTGTCATCAATTTCCCTAGTGATGTTGGCATCCACCAAGAGAGTCTCACACAAACAAATGACTGGTGCCAGAAACAGGGCCTCAAGCTGAATACCAAAAAATGCATCATCATCTGATTTGGGGAGAGATACATCCCCACAAATTATCACATTAATAATGCCCTAAGCACGCAATTAGTCATAAGGGATTTGGGCACCCAGGTTGATAGCAACCTGACTTCTGACCACCATGTTGCTTCCACTGTATGGAAAGCCTTCTACATGGCCCACCTCATAAGTAAGAGTATCTCATCCAGGGACAAGGAGATCATAATATCCCTATATTCTTCCATTATATATCCCATTATTGAGTACAACACCCCTTTTGGCATGTTACTTGCAAAGCACATGCAGCAGCTGGAGAGACCACAGAAGTCCCTCCCCAGGAAAATCCACAGCATTAAACATCTACCAAACACAGATAGCCTAAAAGCTCTATCCTTCTACTCAGTTTCATGCAGACTCCTCAGAGGTGACCTCTGTCTGGCATACAAGGAGATCACGGTTAGCACCTTGATGGGACTGCTGCATGTCCACAAGTCAAGCTCCACTTGAGTAACTGACATGCCTGGCCTCAACCTGGTCTGTGGCATCAATAGGACTTGTTGGTGGGACAGATTTGTGTCCTAGAGACTCCCCCATCTGTGGAATAGACTCCTTCTCCATGTCAAGCAGAGTACCTCTTTACCCCTTTTTAAGCGCAACCTGGATAACTGGATGGGAAACAGAAAATATAACCCTGGGATTCCACCCATGTCCCTGCTGGACAGAGGCATTGGGTGCTGATTTGTTTAAACATGGGCAAAACTCTTGGCTAGGTTTATAAGGACCTGAGAGCCATTTGCCTAGTAACCTCCTATGATCCTTTGTGAACTTTCTTGGGGTTGTGGATAGCCCGAGGGGTAAGGCAGAGAACAGATAATGTGATCTATATACATAAAACCTTAAGAAACATGTGAAGCCTTAATGGATAGGTATGTGATGATAAACATCTTTTAAATCTATGGTTACCAGAAAATCTCAAATGCGGAAGGAGGAGTAAGAGATTGTGCTAGGAAAGGATCTTGAACTTGGGCACTATCAAAAATTGGTTTAAGAAAAAGGACCATAACTGATCGCCAGGCATTTTCCTTTTTTGGTCAGAATCATTCTTGAATGAAAACCTTTTCTCCACTGGGAAAAAGGAATTATTTCTATTATTCTGTTACCCCCCCCCCCCCAATAAAGCATGTGCTGTAGGACAGGAGGGAGCAGAGGGGTTTGGTCTAGGGATGTGGAATAATTCCTGCAAAGGAGGGATCTCTTCCCACTGAGTCAGTCTCAGAACCCATTGGTCTGAAACAACCTGTTGCCAAAGAGAGAGAAATGGAGAATCTGACTTTCTGGAAGGGATAAGAGACTAACAGGGTTGTGAGGTGGTACAAGGCCTGTTATATACTCATTCTGACTTTTTAGAGTGTCCTTTGTTCTGGGGAGGTTTCAACTTTCTTTTAGGGATACTCCACACCATTGTTTTTAATGTCTGTTTACCAGCATATTGCTGAGACTGTTTTGTTTTGTTTCTTGCTGCAGTTGGACAAGGGAGCAAAATAACCTTTGGAAATTTTAGAGATGGTGGGATAAAAAATCTGAGAGATTCCCTGTATACCAGCTTAACCCTCTCATCACATTTTTGATAACCTCTGCAGCAGTGGGACCAAAACCTCTATCCAAAGGTGAATGTAAAAGCTCATTTTCACATCCTCTAGGAGGCTCTGAGAATGAAGCCAGGCAAACCTCCTCAACACAGTACCGGTGGCAACCTCATGGATGATGTACCTACAGTCATAAATGCACTTTAAATGACTAGTGACCTGAAAAATCAAAGAAACCAAACCACACAAAGCAGACTTTTCCTCACAGGGAGGAATTGCAGATAAAACATTCCTTATATTTTCACAGCTAGTTACAATTTTCATTAACATATGAGCCTGACAACTAAAAATTATAAAAACTAAAGTTGCAGAAGTAAACACTTTTCCCCAAATTTAAAAATTGTTTTACCATCAAAGAGGGAAGGGTTAGAGTTAAAATGCTTGGTACTAGCTGGATTAACTAAAGTTAGAACTGCTGGGTCATGTTTAGGAACAGTATATAAAAACGTAAAAGACTGAGGAGCTTTACATATTCTATTCGCGTTTTTAAGAGCAGTAGGCTGACTATCAGGAAAACTGCAGGCAGTGACACACTTCCTCCAGAGCTGATAGAACTGTGGAAATGGGGAAAGGTTCTGGAAATTCCTTCTGTAACAGCTGATAGCATTTTCTGGGGGACTAAGAAACCTCAGTGTTCTCCCACTGAATACCCTGGCACATTCTGGAAAGAGAGAAAGAGAATCGTTGCTAGGGAGATTCAGGTAACATGCTTTCCACAAAATCTGTACCGGAATTCTGAGGGTTAAAAATTATCTGTTCCATCACATCCTCTCTGGATTTAATTTCTTGAATCTCTTCAGGAAAAGAGGAATCACTTTTTCTTTTACCAAAAGCACCTGATAAGAAAGGTCAAGCGAGAACTGGAGCAGGAGAAGCTATAAGTTTAGTTTTCTGATTCTTTTTGACAGGAAAATTAAGACAAACACATTTTTTAATGGCAACAATAGCTTCCTCAGTGATGGGCACAACATTCTGGTTAAGCAGAGGCACTTTCCCTGCCTCTTCTTGCAACACCAACAAAAGTGGTTCTCTCTTGCCCACTAAGGGGTGCCCAATAGCTGCAGGGGACATCACTAATCCCTACTGCATAGTGGTTGTATTTGACACACAGAGGAATCTAGGTAAAAAGAATAGTGGTCTGAGCAACCAGCTTGGCCACAGCAAAGTCTCTCACCTGCATCTGAGGCAAATTACCAGCCTGCTGTGGTGGCAAACACCTTTACTGAATTATCACTTAAGGTATTGGCAAAGATACATTTATATAAAAGAAAACAAACAATGCGAGTAACTTGTACTAGCTAAGAATTATGAGTAATGATCTTTGAGCTATAACACAATATTTATTGACAATTACTCAAATAAAAGTGTAATGCACTAAATACTCCAAAACATTGTTTCCTTGTGGTCAAAACACCACAACTCCTGTGCACGGATGTATTATAATCACTTGAAGTTGCTGCTTCACAATAAAAAATAACTGGTTTCCTGATAAGATAAATTTGCACAGAAATGCCTCCTGCTGCAATAAAATGGTGAAATTTGTCACCTATCTCTCTTATAGGACCCACCTTTGTCATAGCTTAAAGCAATTCAACTGCCTTGAATTGCACACCTACTTCACATACTCACAACTTACTACAGCACACAAACTCATTCATCATCCAGAAACTATTACTGCCCTACTGTCCAGCAAGGGATGCCCTTTCTAGTAACAGATTCTTATTGCTTACAAATAAGTCAAATAATGTGGCAGGATAACTTAAAAATAAAACAAAAAGATTGAATAAACAAAACCATATCAAAGAAATCTTTTCTCTAAGGAAAAAGAAGAATGTTTCTAGTATACCAGAAATACTGGACGAATTTAGAAATCACATGGAACCTAAAGATAAAATAAAGGAGTTTATAACCACAAACATGAATAAAAAGCTTAATAAACAACAAATTAAACTATTGGACAAGAGTATTTCATATACAGAAGTTATTACACAAATAAATAAGCTTAAATCAAACAAAGCACCGGGTAATGATGGTATTATACCAGAGATATATAAAATCCTTTCTAAAACTACATATTCATTAATACATAAGGTTTTTATTCTGGCCCAAACTGAGTTAATAACCCCCCCATCTTGGCAATATACATTTATTTCACCAATTTTAAAACCTAATAAAGATCCAACTAGATGTTCTTCATATCGACCCATCTCATTACTTAATGTTGATTATAAAATGTTTATGAGTATTTTTGCTGATAGATTGAAGACAATTATCCCGGCATTATAGACATAGATCAGACGGGCTTCATTGTAAATAGAAATACTTTTGATAATATAAGAAGAACTTTAACATTAATTGATTTTGCAAATAGGAAAAAGAAAGATTTAACACTTATTAGTCTTGATATAGGTTCAGCATTTGATTCAGTAAGTTGGGACTATCTGTTTACCTTACTGAAATGCACAAATTTCTCTGATGCATTTGTAAATTTAATTGAGCATTTATACAAAGGAACGCTGGCTTATATTAAGGTAGGAACATATGTTTCACAAAAAATACCCATTCTTAAAGGTGCAAAGCAAGGATGTCCACTTTCTCCACTATTATTCACTTTAGTAATGGAGCCTTGGGATAATTTGACTAGAAACAGTACTGACATAGAGGGTTTTGAAATAGAAGAAAATACAACATCAAAATTCAACTTTTGCAGATGATGTTCTAATTACATCAGCAGGATCTAATTCTTCTATGCAGTCTTTATTTGATAAAATGATGAATTTTAAAAGTATTTCTGGTTTAATATTCAATGAAGAAAAAACTAAAATACTACCTATATATACACGAAAAAATACTCTCATTAGTGATTTTACTAAATATGTACCCAACTCAGGTCAGATAACTTATTTAGGTATAATACTATCTAAAGATATTAAATCTATTATATATAATAACTATAATACCTGTTTTCTTAATATACAAAATCTTTTTAATACCTGGAATAATATGTCTTTTACTATGGAGGAGAGACTTACAATTATTAAAATGATAATATTCCCCAAGATTTTATACTTAATACAATCAATAATACTTTCACCTACAAAAATAACTACCAAGAAACTGAATACACTAATGTTAAATTTCTTATGGGCACCTAATAGACCTAGGATTGCATTAAAGAAACATACTAATAGCTGGTCTCAAGGGGTATTTCTTTTCCAGACTTTAATTTATATATTATCTCTTCTATTATAAAAGTTATTACTTTATTAATAGATCGGTCATATGTCGCAAAATGGAAAGATTATTGGGAGCTAATTAGTATGCACTTCATGAAAATCTCCTTAACACATAAAAATATGATTATAAATAACTCCATGTTGTGGTTGCTAAAGGAATTTTGTACTTCACCTATTACACCTAAACATATGGTCTGTTACCCATTAAATATTATTATTAGTTATCGTAACTTTATATTCATGCACCCTAAGTATAGGGAATGGAATTTTATTGTATTCCTATAATTTATACTCAGGGTATGCTTATGTCATCTACTTCTGAAGGAGCTCATTTAGCTATAGATAATAATCTAAAGTACTGGTATCAGCTGATATCTGATAATAAAGTTAAAAATCTAGATTTCTTAAAACAAGAATTTGATCTAAGAGAAACTTGCTGGTTAGAGGTTCAGATCTTTAGACAACATCTCATTGATAGAATAGATCTAATGTCTATAACAGTTAAAGAATCTATTCCAAAACTGATTGATTACTTGATAATAAATTTACAGCATAAAGTTTCTGATAAAGGTAAACTTTCATATATACATAAAATTATCAGACAAGAAACTTTTTACAATGTAGATTCATACTGGAATTATTTCACCTCTATTAATGGGGACCCACCAACTCAACAAGATAAACAATATATATTGGAATCTGCTTATAGAACTACATCTTCCATTGTCTGGAGACTTTATACATGGAAATTTTTACATAGATCTTTTATACACCTTTGATGATGAATAAAATTAATAATAAAGATAATCTATGTAAGAGATGTAATGTAGAAATTAATGCTGACTGGGCTCATATGTTTTATGACTGTATGAAGTTGAAAGAATACTGGAAGTCAATTCATGAATTTTGCAGGCTCTTTTACAGATAATTTCATTGTTTCTAAGTCTCTTATATTATTCAACACACCTGTACCTCAATGTGTTAAAAGATTAAGCTTCCCTTGTTATGGTCTATCCTAGCAGTGGCTAGGAAAATAATAACTAGAAATTGGATTTCAGATACACCTCCTTCGTTCAATGAATTTAAAAATGTTATGAATATAATGTGTCATATGGAAATAAGCACAATTAGAATGAGAACAACTAGAAAAACATCACATTTTATTGTATGGGATAATTTACAAAATTTGTTAAAAAAATTCTAATTTCAATAGCACAGTATTTTAGTTTAATTAATTGATCTGATTGTAGTGGATGTCTTTGTAAATACTTTAGTTGTTTTGTTGAATACTATAATAATACCTATTTTTAATTATTTGTATAAAATTGTTATGATATTTCTCTTATATGTTAAAACAATAAACTTGTTTTGAAAAAAAAAAATAAATAAATAATGTGGCAGGAGATTCACTCTACTGCCAATACATTGCTATGCTACGGAATAGTATCCCCACACAAATAAACCTTTCCAACAAATTCAATAGTTTTAAACCATTGCTTAAACAACATCTTAACCAATCCTGGTCGTGCACATGCTCATTACAAGGTTAAGAGTTTGTGGCCACTGTACAATATTTTCCAAATAAATACTCTCAACCCCGCACTGAAATAACAAATAACTTATATTACATAACTGCTGCCTGTACAATCCACGAAGTTGCAAGTGGGCTTTCTCTTTAGTAACTTCCACCGCTGTAAAGACTTAAGATGTATAAATGTAACTACTGTTTATGCATAAATTTAAATAGAAATGTTATTACAATGGGCAGGATTCACGAAGGCTTGCACGGAGTCTAAGAGTAGTGTAAGACTCCATGCAGACCTCGCGATCCAGGAACAGCCCGAAATTCCATCTAAGAGACCAGCTAAAATGTCTCTTACACGGAGTGGGCGTGGATATGCTAATCACCTCACTTGCAGCCGAAAGGCATGCAAATGAGGTAGATTAGCAATCCAGGAAGCCCAAAGCAGCCCGTGTAAGAACCGTTTTAGCTGCAGAAATGTACTCAGTTGACAACTGTGTACGTTTCTGCAAATAACACAATGGAGCCATGTCAGCTCCAAATAAAGGGTGCATATGTGTCAGGCAGCATGCCAATGGCCAAATATGTGGCCATTGGCAAAGTACCCTGATGCAAATATGAGAAATAAATGTTTTTTTTTTCGCAAATGGGCTGCGCTATATAAAACATAAAAATAAAGATTATAAACCCACAAATGTGGGTTTTATGCAATACATGGATTTACAATGCAGGGACCAGCATACCAAAAACAACATGGCTACCGTTTAGTGGTTGCTAAGGGGGGAAGCTGAGTCTAAGACATGTAACTAAGCATTAGTAGGCAATCTGATGTAAATGAGTGTTAGAATACTGAATCCCACTGTCACATAGCAAATGAGCACATTCTGAGTAGTGTAAGAGTTACATAAGGGGGAGGAACAGAGTAGGAGATAGGTGACATCACAGGGGGGAATGACAGAAAGAAATGCAGTTCATTGGAGGTCAATGTTTCATGACAGGTGTCAGACACATATCATGGAAAGAGGAGTGCCACAAGATAAGCATGGGAAAGTCAAGAAATGGAAGGTGTACACTGTTACTTACACCAAAGTTTCTTGCTGGGCGTGCATGCACACATGTGCGCACCATGAGGCGCGAGTAGTGCAGTGTGTAAGGCAGACTGAGCATGTGGGAGCCTGTTGGCAGACTTATAAGACTGTTTGCGCTGGTGTGCATGCGTTTTATCCCGAATAAGATGATTCTAAACCGTGTAAGCATGTGTGCACGCGTGTAAGCCACTGTGAGCGTGTTTCTGCTGGTATGGGTGTTGCTCCCCCCTGAGGAAACAGAAAGGAAACAGGAAGCAACAGAATTAGCAGGAAGCTAGCAGGGAATACTGCTGGAGCTAGCAGGTGAAAACAATTAGAAGCAGGCAATTACACAGGCAGAATAGTAGCCCAGCCAAGCACTTAAAACTGCAAACAGCAGTGCAGGATGTTTCTCTCAAGAGACACTGCAAGACAGGAGTAAGCTATTAGAAGTGAAAACTGAAAAAGCTGAACTCAGAGCAGAAATGCTAGGGGCTGCCATAGCTGTCATAAGGAGACATAGGCTACTTGCTGAGGGTGGTGACAATGCAAATGGTGCCAGACAACCCACAGTGAGGAGACGGAGAAGAGTGCACAGGCCCAGCATCACCTACCATGGGTTACATGAGCTGGAGATAGTGGAGCGCTATAGAGTGGACAGAGACCTCCTGCAGCAAATTATTGAGCTGTGCAGGCCACACCTCACACACAGAACCAACAGAGGGGAACCCATCCCAGTGGAAACCAAGGTATGTGTTTGCCTAAGAATACTAGCTACAGGTACCTTCCAGAGACCAACTGGTGATATGATTGGGATATCACAGGAATCAGCCTCCAGGGTACTGCACCAGTTCCTGGATGCCATGTCAGCACATGTCAGTGATCATGTATATTTCCCCAATGCCCGTGAGGTATTGGCCAGCAATATGCGTCTCTTCCAGCAAATAGCGGAATACCCTGAGGTAGTGGGTGCAATAGACTGCATGCACATATGCATCAAAGCACCAGCCGGTGAGCGGGGTAGGGCCTACATTAACCGCAAGGGCTTCCCCTCCATCAACTGCCAGGTCATGTGTGATGCCCAGGGCATAATAATGAATGTGTGTGCTGGCTGCCCCTGGAGCTACCATGATTCCCATATCTGGCATTTGACGCAGCTGTACCAGACATTTGTCAATGGGCACATCCCACATGGACACCTAGCCGTGGATGCAGGTTATGCACTGGAGCCGTGGCTGATGACACCCATCAGAAACGCACACACACCTGAACAGGAACGCCATAATGAGGCACACGCACAAACACATAATGTAATAAAGCATGTGTTTGGGCTGCAGAAGTCACGGTTCCGGTGTCTGGACACATCTGGTGGAGCCTTGCAGTACTCACCAACTACATGTACCCAAATTGTCATGGTGTGTGCTATGCTACATAATATGATCTTGTGAAAACAGGTGTAGCAGGACCAGCATAGGGCCGGGCCAAACAGCCCCCCACCATTGCCAAGGCCATCACAGGCAGAGCGTGACTCGGAGGAGGAACAACCTGAGCCTGCCCCAGTAGGCAGAAGGAGGCGTGCCCAGTATGCCCTAGCCTTGGCAAAGAGGCAACACATAGCACATGCACTGGCTCAGTAGGAACCCTGGGAATCATACCCCTCTCTGACTCACTCATATAATAACAGGGATGCCTAAAATGACATAACCTGCTCTCAAACATGTACAGGGAGTGTAGTATGTGCATCCGACAGAGGCAGCCCTGCAGCACCACCTGAGGCATGAATGCCATGTGTTAAGCAATGTAACACCATGTATAATATGCAAACTTCATGACCCTGACTAACATCCTACCCTCACCAAGCATGATGCCACAATATGACGATGAGATGATCAATTGCAATAATTGGCTGAAGTATTGCTGTTAGTCAAAGGGGATCCAATGTGTGCCAGCCTGGGATGACATGCTGAGCATGACATGATGCTCCACCTGCTAGGAGTGGCATGCACCTATCAGTCCTGGCCATATGGATACTGGCAAAGGCTGTTGTTACCCACAGCGTGCCTTGAATAGGTAAGGCTCAAAACACAAACCCACATCCATAGGTATCACAAGGGATAACAACCTAGATGTAATGCTACCCAATGCCAGAAGTCTAAACAGCAAGATGCATGCAGTCTAAACTCCCCCAGTATGGAGAATGTTGATATCTGTCCTGTAACAGAAAACCAGGTCAAGGCTCACAACAGCACCCTAACACTACTAAGTTACACCTCATACTGTGCTGTACAGCCTCAAAACATGGAACAAGCTACAAAAGGAGGGTGACTAGCAATAATTGTCAAGGATAACCATACCCCCATGTTGGTACCACAACAAGAAGCAGCATGGACTAGCCATGGTCAAGTAACAGTGGCTAAAACTGCCTCCCAGTTTATAGCCTGCTACAGACTACCATCCTAATACCAGGAACTGCACTTGGCCTATGTTGGAATACATGAATATATGAAGCCCTCCAAACCACATTATATTGGGTGACTAAAAATACCCAAACATAGACTGGGAGCATTATTCTAGCTCCAACACTGTAGGACAAAAGTGCCTACAATCCATAAACCAAAATGCCCAGGAACAACGTACCACTCCTACAAGAGGGGTAAGCATACTGGATGTGATAATCAGCAACATGGGTACTGGATGGCAAGATGAGAAGTGTATTGCTCACTGGTAAGACCAGACCATAGAGTAATCACACCGGATATACACATCCTGACCACAGTCCCTGGCCAGAAAACCACAGTGAAAAACATGTGTAAAGCAAAAGTTGCACTCCACCAAACTGATGTGGAATCCATTAAAGGCTCTGTGCAGGTGCAAAATATGGGCCACACCTCAGAACCTGTTATACAGGCATTCCATGAACACTGCCAGGAATGCATGGATTATGCAATCCCAAATAAAACCAAGACACAATGTCATACATGCAGGCATCTGGCATGGTGGACTCCAGTCATTACCAAACCATGCAAGAGAATGAGGAAGCTACTACATGATAGAGCAAACATAAAAAGGGAAGTAATCACTGATCAGTAGTATGGCAATAAAATATGTCCACTCATACAATCCACTAAGGCCAGCTACAACAAGTTGAATATGTGAATCTTGAGGCAATGTTACACCTGCCCCATGTACACAGACAACCCTCACCTCCCCCCAAGAAATACAAATATATGTGAGAGATGCAACCAATTATCCAAACTGGAGGCTGAGCTCTCTCAACTCAGTACTGTCAAAACTAGTCAGGAGGAGAAGGTAACCACACATACCACAAACCCAGTCTCACATAGACCTATCACAACTGCAAACCAAAGACATGAACACAGAAAAACATTCCCAGAGGCCCTAATTACAAACACACCACATCAACAGAGGCCTCCAAAGCAGACACCCAAGCAACCACTACCTCCAAACATAGCACATGCAACACATAGTACACAAAGCTGGTGTGCCAAACAGTCACAGGCCAGAAGGAGAAACAACATGCCTGATACAGTTGTAATAGGTGACTCCATAGTCAGACACACTGCTGTCCCGCTCACCAGACTGAACAAGGGAAAGGGTACAGTAAGCTACCTGTAGGCTGCTACAATACGCCACATAACACAAGTATGCAGGTCACCCCAAAGCAAGTAGAAATATGATTCAGTCATTGTCCATGCTGGCGTGAATGACCTGAGATGTACCTCCCCAGACTACATGAAAAGAGACATAGATGAGCTCTCCGATTATGTAGTCCAGGCCGGTATGACACTGACCGTGTGCAGCATCCTACCCTCACCACGAATGATGCCACAGTACAAACACAGAATGATCAGCTTTAACAAGTGGCACAATTACTGGTGTCATTCCAAGGGGATCCAATGTCTGTCTGCTTGAGATGTCATGCTTGACAAGACACACTGCTGTGCCAGGGATGGCTTGCACCTGTTACCCCTGGGCATCTGGATATTGGATAAGGCTCTTGCCACCTCCATAGAGCCTTCCGTAGGCTGAAAAGACTAACCCACCTCCCTAGAAAACATAACTGGAAAGAAACATAAGGGTAATGCTGCCCAATGCCAGATGTGTAAACCTCAACATGCATGCTCCCGAGGCCCTCCCCAGTATGGAGAACATCGATGTCCGTGCAGTGACAGAAATCTGCAGCAAGGCTCCTGACAGCACACCAGCACTACCAGGTTATACGTCATATCATGCGTTATGGCCCCAAAACCTGGACCAAAACATAAAAGGAGGGGGAGTATCCATATTCAGCACAGACACCCACACGTCCAGGTAACTGACAATGCACGAAGCATAGGAGACCACCCATGTGCAACTAACTGTAGGCAAAACTGCTGTACAGTCTGTAGCATGCTACAGACTACACTCTCACACACAGGAACCCCACTCAGCCATCCTGAAGACACTGTACAGTATGAATGTCTCACCGAATACCAAACAAGGTACTCACAAAATACCACATAGGTGGTAATCCATTATGTATGGAAGGAGTAATCAGGGACCTAGGGGCACAAGTGGACAGTAACCTGTCATGTGACACTCACATTTCCAACGTGGCTAGGAAGACTGTCTATATTGGACACCGTATCATGAAAGGATTCACATCTACGTCAACAGAGGTCATTGTGCCCCTATACTGTTCACTTATCAGACCCATAATCTAGTACAATGCCTCATTTGGGATGTACCTTACCCGACACCTGCAGCAGTTAGAAAGACCTCAAAGGTACCTCACCAAGAGGATAAAGGGTCTCAAATATTTGTCATATGCTGCCTGGCTGTAGACACCCCAGCTGTATGCAGTCACATACTGTCTATGCAGAGGCGTTGCATGCCTGTTGTACAAGGCCATGTCCAACACAGGAGTAATGGACATGCTCCACCCCAGAAAACCCAAATCCATTGGAGCTGTGAGAGTGAGAGATGTCAACCTCAATACATAATGAAATAGGATGTGCTGGAGGGACAGATACATAACCCAGAGGCTCCCTACACCCTGGAACGGAATCCCACTCCATGTTAGGCAGAGCCCCTCACTGACTCTCTTCAACAGGAATCCTGCCAAGTGGATGGATGATCGTAGATGTACACTGGGGGTCTTCACTGTGTCACATCCAGACAGAGGCACAGTAAAGTAAATCATAAATGGCCATAATATTCACATAGCAAGCGGTGGCGAAAGCCACACACACTCTGGCTAGGCTTAGAAATGCCCTAGGGCGGATAGCCTAGTATGAACCTATGAACCTATGAAGATACAAATTGTACAGGACACTAAGGATAATCACAAGGCTTTCTTAACTGATGGTAGGAACCTTGTTGGGAATTCACAGATATGCTCTGAATCACTCAAATATTACAAACAACATACCAAACATACACACATATTGCCAACATCCAACCTGACAGGTGCAGTGCAACCCCCCCCCCTCCAAATGCAAAATATCTATCCCAGCAGAGTGCTGGCCCCCTGACATTGCAGATGCTGCGGTAACAGCCAGCATCTACAAAGCAAAACACCCAGCATCAATGGTATGAGATGGAGTCCTGGGCTGAGTCCACCATGGACTCCAAGAAGAATGGAATGCCAAATAACACTACTGCTCAATGTCAGCCTTACCACAGGATATGTACACAAAGAGCAGTGTACAACAACAGTTGTCCTTCTCCACAAAGGTGTTGCCTGAATGGATACTGCAAACTACCACCCCAGAATGCTGACAAGCTTGGTCTGCAAAGCTATGGAAAGGATCAGCATGTACCTCAGACATAAAAATATTGGGGACCTACTGACACTGGACCCTACCCAGTGTGGCTTTCTTAAGTGCAGATCCTGCCCCTTAAACATGTTTGACTCATTTGAAACAGTCATTAAGGTCATTGATGAGGGGAATGTGGTCTACACAGCCTAGCTGGACCTTGCAAAAGGCTTCCATACAATACCCCACATGTTCATTATAGATAAGCTCACCAGCTTAAATATAAACCCCTATGTCAGTAGAGGGGTTGCGAACCAGACCAAGGACAGAACTGACATGGTCAGAAATGCTGCAGCCATGTCAGACTACAAACCAGATACAACTGGCATCCCACAAGGCTCGGTCCTGGGACCACCCTTGTTTGGTATATATGTCCCATAGGTACAGGCCATCATGGAAGGACTGTGTCTGAACAAGTATGCAGAGGACTACAAACTGGCCACCATATCTGACCCTCCAGCTGACACAAGCATCCCACAAAAGGGCCACATAGAAACAGACAACTGGTGCCATAGCCATGTCAGCAAGCTAATTGCAGAAAAGTGTATAGTCAACCCCTGTGGATATACAGTAAGTGCCCACCAATTACCACATAGGTGTTAACCCATTAAGTACTTAAGATGTAATAAGAGACCTGGGGACACAAGTTGATAGATATCTTGCATTGGACAAGCATGTGGCTGTAGTGGTTACAGAAACATACCATATACCCACCTAATCATGAAGGTAGTGAGATCTAGATCAGGGGAGGTCATTGTGGCTCTGCAGTCATCCTTCATCAGCTTCACAATTGACTACAATGGCCCCTGTGGGATGTACCTCAGCAGACACCTCCATCAACTGGAAAGACCCCAAAAGTACCTCACCAAGAGTATCAAAGAGCTTGAACAGATGCCATGTGTTGCCTGATTAAACAAACTGCAGCTCCACACACTGCCATACTGCCCGCCCAGAGGCAAGCTGTGCCTGATGTATAAAGCCATGTCCAAGCTGGAATCAATGAACATGCTGCACCTTGTACAATCTGAATGGCAGTGAGCTATGCACATGAGAGACCTGAACCCCAGCACTGACATACATAGGACAAGCTGTACTGAATGATCCATAACACAGAAGCCACTCCCACTCTTGAGTAAACTCCCAGTACAGGTTAGCCAGAGAGTCACCCATCGACTCTCCTCAAGAGGAATCTTGATGAGTGGATGGGAGATGGTAGGTTTACCCTGGGTATCACTGTTATGTCACAGGTAGACAGAGGCACAGTATACTAACCATGACATATGTCATGGCAAAATCCAGTTACAATGTGTGTCGAAGGACAAACACACTCTCTGACTAGCATTAGAAATGGCCTAGGGCACATCGCTAGTGTTTGCCAATGTCCACCTATGTTGTGGAATACACTACCAATGTTGGACAAGCCTGGTTTAAGTAGTCCATATCTGAACATAATGCAACATGGTCATATGTGCACAACTGGCCCCTAAACAGTCTGTTGTGCTCACTATGAAAATTTAAAGCAGTGATAGGACTAAAGCCCAGGATGCTGTCCACCACAGTGAAAGTACCGAACCAGTACACTATATGGTATTACAGTGTTAGGTCAGTATGAAAGGATGTTGACAACTGTATGCAAAGTATTCCATGCAAACCCTGCAGGCACAGTATAATCCCTGTTGTGTTCAGACATGAAGCAGTTGGCCAGTAAGTACACAACATGACACCCAACACACAACCATAAACGTGAGATATTGTTGAAGTTCACACTCATCCACAAATGTGGTGAACTGCAGAGTTCAACATATAGAAAGCTCACACTGGGCATGCTCGCACACTTTGATAAATGAGACATATGTCAAACAACATGCCATGGAAAGGCTGAACTAGACACGCTAACACACTTAGGCCATATCTCAGTTTAGCAGTTGGCCACACATATCTGGTATTTGTACGTGTTATCCCAGGAACCAACCACATTACAGCAATCTTCCCAGTGCACACAGTTAAATGACTACAGAAACATAAGTGATATAGTGGATCCCTCTCATATTCAAACATCTTCCACAGATACACAAGTTGTTCATAGAAACAGGGAATGCTATGGCAATAAAGACCTGCAAACAGTCTATCAGCAACAAATATTGTGCATCTGACAATTAAACATATGGGTGTAGAGGTCAATACTAGGCTGTTTGCCCTAGGGAATGAAAGCTTAGCCAGAGTGTGCGTGGCGTCTGCATCCCCAGTACAGTAGGCTACTGTGCCACTGTAAAGTAGGTCACATAAGGCATCGTTTGAGGCTAGTGTGCTGTGCCTCCATCAAGCAGGGACACAGTGGAGATCCCAGGGGTTGAATTTGCTATGCCACATCCATGTTGTTGGTGTGTGCTGGAAGAGGGTTGGTGAGGACCTCTAACAGTAAGTGGGTGTCAATAACAGACTGAGGGGAGCCTTATCTGCAGTGTCTGGACAATTTCACTGTCAACACGTTGTTGTGATGATTATGAGGGATTGAAGTGTCATGCCAGTACTGTTCAGAGATGTCCTCCCTCTGTGGGATACTGCTCTGCAATGTATTAGCTCACTCCGTCTGTTGGACAGCTCATATATGGCTGGTGTACACCTGACAGGGTGTCCTGTTGTGGAGGAGTCATGGGAATATTTGGGATAGCATGATCAATGCAAACCTTCCACATGCTCATAGAATGCAATTGTCAAGGATTATGCAGAGTGGCCTGTATACTCCCCCAGCATGGGTCCTTTGAAGTCTTCCACCCCAGTCTTCACAAGTGCAAAGTCTGCTTTTGATAAATACACTTTGTTTGCAGTGACAACCTTGCCTGGGTTGGGGATGGGAAATGGATGTCCAGGGGAAGGTGGGTATGGTCAGATATCAACAATGGTGGTCTACCTCTGGTGTGGAACAGTGAGTACCCATGTTGCAGATGGTCAGGTGCAATATGTATTCCCCCTTGTGGCTGTGGTGAGTGGTCCTGCCATAGCACATGGACTCACAAATTGTAGTGGCTGTAGGGTAATGTTGTAGAGGCCTGAGTAGTTCCCACACACAATATACCTGTACCTGACGTTAACAACTGGAATGGTGTATGTGAACACCTTCATATCTTGGCACTGTTCCCAGGGAAGCAAAGTGTATGTCCTGGATGTGGGAGGGGTGGTCTGAACTGGTTGTGTTGTGTGTTACAGGTCCTGTGGTCATGAAGCATGGTATAAAACATAACCTGCCAGTGCTGATGTGCATATCTGACCCTGAAGTAGGTGGTTGCAAAAATGCTATCCCCCACCTGACAGGTAGTAATAGATGTACATACCTCTGTATAAATAATGATGTCAGCACCCTATAAATACTGCAGGTGCAGAACAGATGCCCAGTAATTCGGATAGTGCACTCTGCTAATGCGTTTCCCTCAAGTGTCATAATATAGTTAGGTAGGGGTTTGAATCCTGCAAATGCTCAGTGTGTGTGTGTGTGTGTGTGTGGGTGAGCGGGGTTGGTGAGTGTGCATTTCTGTGTGAGAGAAATGTCCCTTTTGGCAACTAGGAAAACACACTACAGGATGCACATTCCCCTTTCTAAACACTGATGATGTCAGCACCCTATAAGTACAGCAGGAGAAAGGAAACCTCCCAATAATGCAAATAGCACTCTCCGCTAATGTGTCCGTCTTGAGTGTCATAACATACTTAGGTAGGGGTTTGAATCCTGCAAATGGCAAGTGTGTGTGTTTGGGTGAGGGAGGTTAGTGTGTGTGCAATTCTGTGTGAGGGAAATGTCCCTTTTGGCAACTAGGAGAACACACTACAGGATGCACATTCCCCTTTCTAAACACTGATGATGTCAGCACCCTATAAGTATAGCAAGAAAAGGGAAACCTCCCAGTAATGCGAATAGCGCGCTCCACTAATGCGTCCGTCTTGAGTGTCATAACATAGTTAGGTAGGGGTTTGAATCCTGCAAATGGCAAGTGTATGTGTTTGGGTGAGGGGGGTTAGTGTGTGTGCAATTCTGTGTGAGGGAAATGTCCCTTTTGGCAACTAGGAGAACACACTTCAGGATGCACATTCCCCTTTCTAAACACTGATGATGTCAGCACCCTATAAGTACAGCAGGAGAAGGGAAACCTCCCAGTAATGCGAATAGTGTGCTCCGCTAATGCGTCCATCTTGAGTTTCATAACATAGTTAGATAAGGGTTTGAATCCTGCAAATGGCAAGTGTGTGGGGGGGGTGGAAATAGGGTGTGTGCAATTACATGTGTGAGAAAACTGACCCTTTTGGCAACCAGTACAACACACCAGCTGCTGCATATTCCAATCTCTACACAGAGATGATGTCAGCACCCTATAAGTACAGCAGAAGGGGGCAAATCTCCCAGTAATGCAAATAGCAAGCTCTGCTACTGCGTCTCTCACTACTGTCATAGCACAGTTAGTTATGGCTTTGAATTCCACACATGCCACGTGTGTTTTTGTCACACAGAATGCCCATGTGTGTGGATTGTTGTTCACAATAATGCATGACATCGATTAAACCAGTAATATCAATGGACACAGATGATGTATGTGCATGCCAAATACACATATGTACCTGTGACCTTCAATAGTTCCCATGTCTGATGCCTGCCACATGTGAATACATGGTAATTGCACTGGATAACATTATGACTGTGGTCTTCTGTGTGGGTGCTGCATGTGGTATGTGTATATACAGTGTGAGTTGTATATGGTATCATTCTAGCAGTGAGGGATACACATCTGGTCTGGGGCATATAATCTACATGTTGTTGATGAACAGGTGCTGCATGTTTTCACCTGTTGTGGGAGTGGTAACAAGATGTTCCATAGCAATGCAGTGACTACATGCTAGGAACCTTTCAGCTAGGGTGTTGTAGCTACAGTAATTCATCAGCATTCAGTAATACTTCAGCATTCTTGGTGAGGGTATGATGCCAACCAAGGTCAGGGTCATACCAGCCTGTGCCACATGCTCATAGAGCCCTCCTATGTTCCCTATCATTTAGTCCAGGGAGGTACATCACAGGTCAGCCATAGTGGCATGGACAATGACTGAGTCATATGTGTCCATGCCACTGACTGACCTGTATGCTTGTGTTATGTGGTGGACCATAGTGCCCCATGGGCATATCACTGTGACCTTCATCTCGTCCAGCCTGGTGAGCGGGACCTCACTGTACCAGACAATAAAGGTACCTAACACAACTGTAGCAGGTGTGTTGTCTAGCCATACAGGCTGTGACTGTTTGGCACACAGGATTTGTGTGCTATGTGTTGCACATGCTGTGTTCTGGCTTAACGTATACCTGTGTGCCAGCTGCAGAGGTGTCTGCTGCTCAGGCAGGATGCTATTCTGAGGCTCCACGAATGCCCCAGTGTGTTCATGTGTTTGGATTGCTGTCAGTGTAGGTCTACATCAGACTGGTATTGTAGTCACTGTAGTATTTCATGCCACCTGACAGGTTATGCCAGTACTGGGTTCAGAGTGCTTAGTCCCCAGTTTGGCTATGTGGTTGCATCTCATACATGTGTTGTATGTCCATTTGTAGGGGAGAGAGTTGACTGTGTACATGTGGCAGCAGTGACATTGCCACATGACTCACACATTCCACAACTGTACCATAGAGGTGACTGACAAGTGACCTTTGCACATGCTGCCATAGTATTGTGATTGCCATGGTGATTAACAGCACATAGGGCCAATGGGGAACAAGGTACAGAAGGTCAGTATGTGAGGGTGTAGTGCCTGTGATTAGTTAGCACTGGCATATATGACTGTTCACGTGGTCAAATGCCAGGAAAGTCATATGCAATGTGTCACAGGCAACGTACATGCGGACAGGACAAACAGTGATGTTCTGTCAAGTGAGACATGGACATATATATATAGTAAGCTATGCAGATGTCACTGGGAGTCCACAGAAGCTCTGTAAATCTGAATTGCAGGTGGGATCAGTGTTCCAGGGTAACTGCAAGCAAACATGCATGCAAACAAAGCTACAGTAAGCAGGGCTGCATGTAGTCCATTGTACAACAAACGAGCTGTACCACTTCCAGTAGGTCACAGTGCAAATATGCAGGCACTATACACATGTACATGGAAATACACAGGTCAGATGGCCAGGGTCCAGTCTCAGCGCACACAGGTGTACAGACCATGTACCGTCAGGATGTACAATAACCGGATGGAAACCCAGGTGCTCATACCTGCAGTAATACACATGTCAAATAACAGACGCTGAGCCTTCACTCAGTGGTTCCATACTTAGTAGGATGTATGCTACTTGTCCTGCCACCACAGTATCCCTGACATTTATGGGGACTCTCCCTCCTGTGAAAGTTAGTTTTGTGTGTTGGAGCTGTCTAGCATGGTATGAGATGTGAGCTTGCAGTGCTAGGGTGCTCCTGTGTGTCCTGTACCAGTCGTGTAGTACTGCATACATATCAACATCCTCAAACATCCGCATTGCAGAGTCCAGTGTGGGCAACATGCCACTTGCAGTTTACATGTCCATCATTGCGTATCAATACTTTCATTACCTTAGCCCCTGTGCTACCTATGTATGTGGCCTTCTGTTGACATCCTTACCACCAGTATGCAAACATGTGCAGATGATACACTATGGTACTTACCATGGGTGTAGAAAACAGTACAAGGCAATCATACCCTAACTGCATCAGGCATGCTGGGATATACCCACAATTATATCAGCACACAGTACTGTTAACAACATGATACTATTACTACACACCTATGTAGTCACCCTGTGCATCAGCAACATGTTAACCTGTACCTGCACTGATGTTACAGATTGCAGGAGGTGGCACAGTTTCATCATATGCACAGGGTGTGAACTTGGTATGCCTGAGTCTGCCACTGATACCACCAGTTGACATGTATGTGCATGTGTGTTGGTGAGGGACAGCAGTACAAGGTGGGGCAATGTTGATGCAGTGTGTGCATGTATGCAGTAGCACTAGGTGTTGTAAATTCGCATGTGTGTATGGATGCACACAGTTCCACCTCATGGCTGCCATATACCGGTGTTTGTGGACAGCCACAGACTGTATCTGCCAGGTCATACAGATCAGTGTCTCTGGCCATGGACACAGTACCTGTGCCTTGCAGGGGTGCTACGGACCGTATCCGGTACCAATCCAGACTGGGTACTGTCATCAGAAGCAGGTGTTCATTGACTGGACACATATCCCTGTTGGGCCTGTCCAGAGCCATGTTCACGGGGTCTCCTGGGGCGGTCTGATGACAGCACAGACCCAGCATTGCTGGGGCTGCTGCTGGCACTATGGGGGCGGCCACAGCCCTGTTGTCATCCGTGATGACTGGCAGCTGCTACTGTTGCTGGCATACTCCCACGTCGATGCCTCAACCGTCCACCATTGCCCTGGCTCATGGACATGTAGTTGTGGAACTGATTTAATATGTCCCCACAACGTCTGTCTATGACATTGGTGAAATTACGGATGGCAGCCTCAATGTCACGCATACTGTCAGTCATGGCTGTGCGTCATGCTGTCAGCTCCCTCAGACCTTGTCTGGTGTACCATTCCATATGTGACTGTGCCTGCATGACAGCCCGAAACATAGCTGAGGTTGTAAGACCTCTGTGGGCACGTCTGACAGGGGCAGTATGCCCATGGATGCTCCTACGAGAACCCTTGGACATCTGTCTGTGTTGTACCATCTCAGGGCCATGCCCATGGCTGCTGTATGGGGAAGCATGTGCCACAGATACCACATTACCCTGGTCAATGCCCACTGTATCCTGTCCATCACCTAGGGACATTGGTGACAAAGGGTGTATTGGCAGGATGACTGTGCGCATTGATGGGGTTGACAGCTGTGTACTGTCAATTGGCTGACCAATGATGGACCCTGGTACACCTTCCTGTGCCATTGCACAGATGTCATCATTATCAGTACCCATGGCACCTGATTCAGGTTCCCTGCTGCATGACACCAGAGCAGCACCAGAACCTATGGGAGGGAAACAGGAAACACAGTTTACAATGTCTACACAATGTTACCAGTGATGCACACATGCACACATGCACAGGTGCACACATGCACACATGCACAGATGCACAGGTGCACACACGCACACATGCACAGGTGCACACATGCACACATGCACACAGTTGCACACTTGCACACTACTCAGTATGCAAGATATCAACACACAGACACAGACACACCTGCATGCATACACAGAGCACTACTAAGTGAGCCTAATATTACTATTACTATTAAGACTATTAAAGGTATTGTTAATACACACTCACCAGCATGGATAGGCTGCATTGCTGTTACACCGGAGGGACCTGCAGAAGTGAGGAAATTAATGTCAGTGGGCACAACTGTGCCATTGTTACTGAGTATGATACAGGTCAGTAGTACAACAGTTGCCTTTCACAGGTCAGCTGCTGATATTGAGAATATCACACTTGCACATTAAATACTATGATGACAGCTACAAACCAAGGACACACACCTCACACATGCATTAACTACCAGTGTACACAACAGTCAACTATACATATGGCATAATACATGCACGCTCGAAGTCTTGCTGCTGTGTGGCTCCAGCCTCCATCATAATGCAGGTCTGCTGCTGTTGTTGTTGTTGGTGGCCTGGAGCCACAACACTTATGAGTAGTCCATCCAGTCTGGTGAGTGGGGGATGTGTAGCTACCCCACCACCTGTGGCAACCTGTTGCCTGTGGATATCCGACACACGCTGACGGACATTTTTGATTAAATCACTGCAGTGATGTCGTACCTGCTCATATGTCCTATTATGCATGCCTATGTTATTTATCCGACGGACCAGGTCTTGCCACAGTGCAGCCCTCTCCTGCTGATTCTGGCTGGTGCGGGAAAAGAGTATTGCATAATCCCGCACCAGGATCTGGTGTATTTCCTCATCCTCAGCTGCAGAGTATGCTGGAATGCGCTGGTGAGTCATGGTCCTGAAAAAGGAAATAACATGATATCAGCAAAATATGTCAGCAGAATTTGGCACACATACTACACATGCTACTCGACTGTTGTGATACAACATATCTCACATATATGGCATCTGTCTGTCTATTGGTGGATACACATGTAAATGGCCAGGTATCAGTGCTCAGCCAACAACTGTGCAACAGTACCTGGCACACTCCATACGACATACTACCAAACCCCAGCAGTCAGAACACTGATTCAGGTCCAAAGCACATCCTCACTCTGGGGGTTTGTATCGAGGTACTGTATGGGGTACATCATCAACTACTGTGATCTGACCACAAACTAATTGCCCTGGATATACATATCCCACCTCCACCACCAGCACAAACTACTACAGTGAATAACATTTCAAATGCAAACTTTACACTTCGTAACACTGAGATGGTATCCTTTAAGCCCACTGGGCCAGTGGAAGACACAACCCACAATGCTGACTCTTTCACAAATGACTTCTACGGACATCTTCGAGAATGCATGGATCATGCAATCCCATATAAGACCAAGACACTCTCCACAAAGGGAAAGCATCCTGTCTGGTGGACCCCAGCCATAGACAGATTGTATAACAAAAGATGGAAGCTACTGCAAGACAGAGCATAATTCCATAAAGGGAAGGCATGTCTGATCAGCACTAGTAAAGAGCTATTTTCTCTCATACAAACTTCCATGGGCAACTTTGAGAGGGAATTCACCGGGGACACTACAGATAACCACAAGGCCTTCTTCAGTTATGTTAGAAACCTGGTCAAAAACCCTCCAATATGCTCATATTTAGTACACAACAACAAATAATTCACTGAACCCACAGATGTTGGCAACATTGTGGCAGGCAGGTTCAGTGCAAGTTTCCCCCCTCCCTCTCCCCCAAACTAAGACATACTTATCCCAGCTGAATGGAACCTCCCTGTCATCACAGATGTCCAGGTGGGAGCCGCCCTCAGAAAAGCAGAAAACACAGCATCAATGGGACCTGATGGTATCCTCGGTTGCATGCTACATGAACTCCAAGAGGAGCTAAACACACATATAGAAGTGCTATGTAACACTAGCCTGACTACAGGATATGTACCTGTACACTGGCGTACAGCAGCAGTGGTT
>NC_056734.1:962002466-962149966 GCF_019279795.1 Protopterus annectens | reverse complement strand
CATCTTTTATCTGCCTCATGGAATGGTACATAGTGGGGTACACTCATTAAATTGCCTGGTATTCTGCAGTTGTGACTGTGGGTTAGCATGAGCATATGTATTATTACACTATTTCCGACGTGCAAGTGGTGCATACTTTCAGTACTTCATAGTTACCATTGCATGTGTTGTAACACCTTTCTGCCTACTGTTTGTACATTTCACAGGGAGTCTGTGAGGCATCCCTGTAACTCAGTCACTATTGCTATGTCTAGGCTTTTAACTATTCAAATATGGCAGTGTCAGACCTCTCAAGTGTACAGATATTTGCAGGTTGTCCACATTTATGCCTCCTATTTTGGTCCATATCTCATAAACAGCTTTTTCTGGGAAATCACTCTGGGCTCAAGTCAGACTATAGTGACAAACATTTCAGTTTCAGACTTCATACCCTTCCAAACATCCAACATAATGCAAAACCTGTTACTCTCAACTGTCTAAGTTTGTTGGAGCAATATTTGGAATGTGTCCCGGCTTTTGGGCCTTTGCTCCACATTTTTTATTACTTAGTCCGGATGTGTTCCTGTAAGAGGTTGTGGGGTATGGGCAGTGATTGTCCTGCTGTGAGTATGTGTGTGGCTTGCAAGGTGCTACAGTGACATTATTACCTACTAGCTACCAACTAGCATGGCTGTTTCTGTTCACACACTACTAGAAATCCACTACATTTGACAGTAAATATACATGACATGCTTTGTGTACTACACATCCTATATTCCCTTTACATTCATTCCTACTATTACATGATATATTTATTGTAGCACAATGTTCTTATATAACAGTCATGGCTTAGTGGTAAGTCATGCAGACTACTGTTTCCAAGGTCTTGGGTTCGGGACTGACAGTGGGATTTTATTTTGCTTTTGAGCAGACTACAGGCCTTGTCATTCAGAGTGACTAAGGCACTTTTAAGCAGTTGTAACCAGGTTAGCGCTGGTTTGCACGGAGCTCACGCATGCGCACTGGCGTTCAGCTCCGCGCACACCCGCTTACAACCGCTTAAAAGTGCTTACTCTTGCGCACACCCGCGCTAATTTCTTTGAAAGAAATGAAAATGGGGAGACAGGAAAGTGGTGAAAAAGGGGTCACAAAGAGGACAAGACAGTAGGGAAACAAGCTTGGGTTTTGCAGGAGGGATGTAGGTAAGGCCCATAGCTGCCCATTTCTTCATCAGCAACAGCTGTGCATATGTTTGTAATTTGGTGTGACATTTGAAACCTTCCACCCCTGAGAGAGGTGTAAGGACAACAATAATACTTGTTGTACAGCCAATTGTAATTGACAGTTTCCATGTCCAGCAGACATGTGTGCAAAATGGGCAGCTATGTATGGAGCATAATTTTTTGTGGGTATAGAGTGCCCTTTTTTTTTTTTTTTCAGGTGAGAGTGGTATGTCAGGTACAGGAAGTCGGTATAGCTGGGGAGGTAGGTTGGGTAGGTTAACAGACAAGACAAACAAGACACATACAGGGGCGGTGTATGACACTTGTGGGGGGTTACACAATTGACGGGGATGGACGTTTGGATATCTAGAGCCCATGAGCCCACAGATGGCAAAAGTGGAACTGATATCCCCACCCATGGGCAGTTGCCACTGTACCTTCACGGCCCAGGACGGGGCTGTGCTGGGGGCTGTGTAGGCCAGGCAGCAGGCACGCCCGTTAGTTGTGCCACCTGTGCCTCAAGCTGGCGTAGGGACCCAAGAACAGCTTCCTGGATCTCCCTACGCACCACAGTCCGGACACTACGGAGGGTGAGTGGATGTTCTCCTCTGGCCACACTTGCAGAGGGGGGATGAGCCCCATCCCCTGCAGTGCTTCCACCCGCAAGTGGCACAGGGCCACTGGAGGAGGGTCCAGCCTGGGTACTACTGCCAGGTGCACTCGCCAGTTGAGGAGGGAGAGGTGGGTCCGCTGGAACCCGCCTTCCCTGTTGTCCTATGTTTTGCATTATGTCATGACAGTTTGGGTTAGTAACGTACAATACCATTCACAATTAGTTGTAACAGCATGTATTAGTATTCCCATTAACCAAACACCCAGATATTCAAACCATTGAACAGCAAGCATAACACATGCATATTTTGAACAGCAATACACAGTCCAACAACATGCAGGGTTGATTGATGGCAACAGGCCATCAGGTTTGGATGTATGAACAGGGCAGATGCATCAACGTACATGCAAATATGTATGAACCAACAGGACAAATGTCCAGGGGTGTTAATTGTGATTGCACATACCAATTTCATGTGGAATGGATTATATGTGGTTATAGGGTAGGGTGAAAAAAATGTAATTAACAACTTCAAATACCAATACATATGCTGTACATTTCTAATAGCTGCAGATATATACACACTACAGTTCTGCCTACAGTTTCCTATGTGATAACTACTGCAAGTTGGTGATAGGAATGTTACTGCTACATCAATATACATTTTCATTTTTATTCATACACATTCATATCTGGCTCTGTTCAGCTACATCATCCTGCTACATTTGCTTTATATAGCTATAGACAGCTGTGGATGTTTGGTATTTCAGACAACCATACTATCTGCATATTGCAGACTGAGAGCAACATATCCAGATTTTAGGATACACATTCCAGCTGCGGTAACATTTTCAACACATGTTACTGTTTGGTTCTGCTGGTCACATTCATTTCATTCTGTACTGACTGCAGTATACTTTATTCAGGAGTTATTACTACTTTATTGGTGGATTCATAACTCTTTCTCACACTCTCTCACTTGTTTTATTTTTACAATTCAGGATGGTACTTAATTCTAGGCTTTATTGACATGTTTTACCTGTAGTTATAACAATCCTTTCTAACAGTCTCACTTCTGTCATGTTCTGTATTTCAACAGGGATATATTTCACACATGTGTTTTACTCAGCTTTTGCAGCTGTACTTTTCAGCCTGCTGCAGGTTATGTACTATTATATTACAGGTGGGACATCTTTATTTCAGACTTGTTTCATTTTTATGTTTGGATTACAGACTGCATCACACTTTTGTAATCAGGCAATACTTGCAAACCCTCTTACACTGTTACTTGCACATTTTATTAATTAGTGACTACACTGCACTCTTTTGCGAACTGTCATACTTATATATTTATTTACAGTTACAGGGAGAGGATTACTGACCTGCCTGGTGGCGCAACTGTGCCAGCCTATCGCCATAGGCTCTACGGTTCGCAGAACGGACACCTGCAGCTGTAATATAAATAAAGTAATATTGGAATACACATCTCCATAATATCAGCTAGGTTAATTTCTTACATAAATAATTACATGTAACTTACTCAGTAGTGGGGCATTGGGCATTTGCCGGGCCTCCTGGATCCAACGGTTCAGTTGGTCCTGCTTCCATCTCTTCAGGTCTGCATGGTGGTGACGGACCTGCTCACCAGTCCTTGGTATCCCTGTGGCACTGGTGAGATCATGAGCCAACCGGTCCCACGCCTCAGCCCTATATGCTCCCAACAGGACCTGGCCCTGCATGAGTTGGGCCTCATGATTGTGGACAAGGAGCCAAACCATATATTTGGACTCTTCAATGCCCCACCTTTGTGCTCGAAAGCAACTACCCTCACCTACACCTGACATTCTGGCTGCAAGTTGGTTCTACAATCGGTTATGCTGTGTATTCCCGCCTATGGGGCTTATATATGCCGTTTTTCCCGCACTTATCTGTGATTGGCCATTTTGGAATTGTATCAGCTTCAGAAAACCTGCTTTGTCATGCTCCTCTTTCTATTCATTCATATATATATGCTATTACTGCATTTCTAAGTGCAACTATCATGGCTTAGTGGTTCAGTACTTTGACTATGGTGCATGGTATCCTGGGTTCGAACCTGGCCACTGCTTTTTATATTTTATGACTGTCTACACAGGCTAGGAGGTGTGTCTGTGTAAAGGCAGTTTTGTTACAGCTTGCTCAACGTTGCCCGTTGGTTAGCTTGTTGGCACGGTGCGCAGCTCCGCGCAAACAGGTTACGCTGGTTTACGCGTCATTTGGCTGTCAGCACGCATATTACGCTCAACTCAGCCATGGGCACACAGTTTCAGAGTGTTAAACCACTGCTCACCTACGGGCACCCATTTTACACCTGTTAAACCACTGCTCACCTACGGGCACTCATTTTACACCTGTTAAACCACTGCTCACCTACGGGCACTCATTTTATACCTGTTAAACAACTGCTCACCTACAGGCAGATGCACTCAACTTGTTAAACTGTAGCTCGGCTATAGGCACATCTGACATTTTTTATTATTTTGTTATCTCACATTTCTTCAAAATATATGGCCCATTTCATTACATTTTACATAAAATATAATTTTATATGTGTACATATATGTCAGGGACTTGTTTCATGCTTATTTCACTAAAAATAAAAATTGATGTTGGGTGGGCTCGAACCATGACTGCCTGCTCTTCAGCCGACGTCTCTACCGCTACGCTATTGCTTCTTGGCTTACTTTGCATATTTAGTTCTTATATGCTTTTCCACTGACTGCTAACTGTGGCTAAGCTATGGCACGCCAGCTAACGCACTCACGGGCAAACATCTTTACAATTTAAAAAAAATTATAAGATGTTCATTTGTACATTTTATATTCGTAGTCTGTGGGGGCATGTGTTGTGTTGTATTTATTCACATTTACACGGGCTCTGTTGTGGGGGTTTACTTTTGGGACTTTTAATCTTCTGGGGGCGTGTCCGTTTGCAGGGCTCGGCCTACGGACACGCCCCCTACTGTCTTCCACGGACCGTGTAAGCCTTAGGTGTGATTCAGCATGCCCTCATGCATATGCATGACATGCTGACGTCACACCGTTTAACTGCAGCCTCCATGTAAGCCTTGTAACTCTTACATGGAGGCTTCATGAATCCTGCCCACTGTGTTTGCATTCAGAAACTTTTACAATTTTTATACTGAATTTTATAGCTACATGAATTAGAAAATAACCAATTTCATTTTCAGAGCCTAACCTATAAAGCCTACTCCTTACAAGCACTCCTTCCCCTGGAAAACATCTATATATGCATCATCACAGAGACCTAGTTCAAGATCGATAACAGCACTCCTTTAATGCAGAATTTCAATAGCTGCCACAAGTTCAGGCCTACCACCTTAGAGGAAAAGGTGATGGTGTCTACATATTCTTAAAGAACAGTTCATCACCAGACTTGCTAGGCGAGATAATGATGTGGAATTCTTCTACATCCAACTTAGCATTAACAAAAATCCTTACTGTGTCATACCTAAGTATAGGACCCCTCTGTGTACCGCATCAGTCCATATGGTGTCCCTCCCTATGCATTAAGCCAACACCATTATTCTAGGAGACTTCAACTACTCCTCCATTAACTGGGAAACTTGTATATCCTTGAGTATGTATTCCCAGACATTTCTGGATTTCATCAATACAGGATATCTGGATCAGTTAGTCTGTACCCATACAGGAGTGATAAAATCCTGGACTTGCTCCTTAACAATATGGGACAACTTTGGTGTCCACCAACTGCCACTTCCTCCCTGGTTAAACTGGACCACAAGTCAGTCACATTCATTAGAAGACTGAAGCAAAAGCATCTTCCAATACCAAGCATCTTCCAATACCTCTGTTTTCAGAGATTATGCTAAGGTTACTCTACTAAAACTAAGTGATGACCTTTACTGTCAAATCCTATTATCCTATGCACACGTAAATAGCTGCATAGACACATCTATCCCCCTCTGAAGTAAATAGAAAGGCACATTTAAGAATAAGTCCATTTAGTCGAACCCAAATATAAACAGGCTCTGTAATAAAAGAAAACATATTGCCTGCAAAATAAATTTAACTCTCAAGATGCTAAAGACACTCTTGCTAAACTTAATAGGGAGCTTGTTACCCTGATCAAATCAATCAAAGCCAGATATGAGGTAAAACTAACCAACTAGGTGAAGGGTAACCAGAAAGCCTTCTTTAACTATGTTAGAAACCTCAGGAACAATTTGCAGCACTGCACAGAGATAACAGTAAATGATTTTAAATTCCTGGACATAGGCAATTTACTAGCAGGCAAATTTAGTTCAAACTTCAAACATGTATGTGTGTGTGTGTGTATATATATATATATATATATATATATATATATATATATATATATATAGAGGAGAGTGGCCAGAATTCAATATTTTGTGCTCAGACATCATAAATTTGCCCATATACTACCTAGCTAGCTACCACTTAAAAATATACTCAAAAATCTGCCCTTAAAACTCCAAAAAGGGACACATGTTCAACTATTGCCACATATAACCATGAAAATGTTATTTTCTGTGGTGTATTTCTATCAAGTAGGTATATTTTGTACTCTACACAGTTTAGTCAGGTCTAACCATTCTAAACCTTAGAACTATTAAATTTCTGAGATGATCAGAAAAAATTTAGGAATTTCACTATAATTAATATGCCCATCTACACATCCATGCCTCATTATATTTTTATTAGTAAGCATATGCAAAATCCAAAGACAACAACATACATGTAACAACACCATTAGATGAGTCAATACTTTAATGATCAAAATGGAACTATAAATGTGTCCAATAAAAAGCAATCAATAGTCATCATAACCACAGTGTACATAGCTGCAGGCATACCAAGATTAAAAACTATATATTTTTTCAGACTAAGACACCAAACCATTATAACCAGAATGCAATTGGGTTTTATCTCCCCATATTATAGGTTCATAAGTTGGTACTAGGCTATCAGCCCTAGGGCCTATACAAGCCTAGCATTAACAATTCCCTGGCTATTTCTTCCCACAATATTTACTTCCCTGGACCCCTGTCTAGCAGAGTGACTGACGTGATCCCCAGGGTAAATTTCCTATCTCCCATCCAGTTGTCAAGGTTCCTTTTGAAGAGAACCAAGGAGGCGCTCTGCTTGACATGTATGGGCAGACTATTCCAGAGTATGGAAAGTCTCCGTTTCAGGAACCTATCCCTCCAGCATGTTTTGTTCATTGTGATGACAAAGTTTAGGTCCCTGGCGCATGTGGCTCTGATGGATTGGGATTAATTTAAGTGTAGTAATAAGTGCCAGATGTTGTTGAAGACTGGGGGGGGGTGGAGGGCAAGTGGGACACTTATGTCTACCTAGTATTTTCAACATATATATATGTGTGTGTGTGTGTGTGTCTGAACATATACATACATATATATATATATATATATATATATATATATACACACACACACACACACACACACACACACACACACACACACACACACACACACATACAAGGCATGGGGAACTTTTTGCACAATGCTCAAATGCAAGTCTTATCACAGCAGGACAAAAGATTTTTACACAGTTAATCCCTTGGGCCAATCAGGTAAAAACACAATAAGGCTTCTACCAGAGGTTTCCAACTTGGATGCTTTGAATTCCTTGAAAATAATTTCACTAACCCTGAAATGTTCAACAAAATACAGGCAAAAGTGCACAACACAGAAAATCTTTGCATAACTACTATCATATTAAAATACATTACTCTTTTCTCACATTGCATTCTTATAGAAAGGCCCCCAAACCAAGAATTGACAAGCTGCAATTAATATCCAAACAAAGTCATAGGATCAAGGGTTCATAGATTTATACCAGGTTACTATGCTAATGGCCATAGGACCTTTACCAGGGTAGCCATGTTATATTTATGTTCCCACAGGCCATGTTCCTTTTGCCTAGACTTCTAAGAAATAGATAGTAAAGGGTCCATTATAAATCTATAAACCTATGTAGTAGTACCATAAACACTCAAGAAATAAGTAATAAATGAAAACTATAATATACTGTGGAATTAAATTCCCCAAAGACTGCTCCACTAGTTTCCCATGTATGCATAACCACCAAAATGAAACAGTTTCCCTAATGACCACCCCCTCAGTAGTCTGTCCATGTATGCACAAAAAGCAAATTGCATCAAAATGAACTCTTTTCCCAAGGTTCCCTTAAGCAGTTTGTCCATTTATGCAAAAAGACCAAAATGAAACATTTTCCCGAATGACCTGTTCAATAGCCTGTCCATGTATGCATGTAAGGAGTAAATGATATCAAAATGAATAATTTCCCCCAAAGTTCCCTTAATTACTTTTCCATGTATGCATAAGCACCAAAATGAAACATTTTCCCCAGTGACTTTTCCAGTTACCTAGTATAAGTAAAATCAAAATCACATCATACTTTGTCTATGTATAGTATGCACGGCACAACAAGCACAAATTAGAAAGAAACAACAACATTCAGAATTATGTAGGAAGAAGTTATTAGACCTGCAGACAAGGGGATGAAATTGTTGTGTTTGATACTGAAAATTATATGGATAGGATGTTTAGCATGCTTCATGATGAAAAAGTGTACATCATATTACAGAAATTCCAGGTTAATGGTATTATCAACAGACTGAATATTTATATGATTTGCTCATGACTAACCGTATAGACTACAATCTTTTCAACTATTTTAGTGTAGAACATCCGACTATGCCAACAATTTATGGTCTTCCAAAAGTGCATAAAGATCCACAAAATTCCCCACTTCGGCCTGTTGTATCAGGAAGAGGTTGGCTCACAGAGCCAATGTCTATATATGTAGAAAAACAGTTAAGATTTGTGTTGAATAACATAACTACTGCCCTCTGTGACAGCAAACAGTTCTTAGAACATCTGTATGACTGGGCTGAAACTCAACAAGCTGTAGGTTTAACTGATGTTATCTTTGTTACATTGGACGTGAACTCTTTGTTCACGGTTATTCCCAACGATGAAGGGATTGAGAATGTCAGGCAGTTTCTTACCAAAGAGAGCAACTTCAGCAATACCAAAACCAATATGATATGTGCCCTTCTAGACTTGATTCTAGAGAATAATGTTTTTTTGTTTAAAAGAGAGTTTTTTCTTCAGAAAGTGGGAGTTGCTATGGGCATGGCATGTGCCAACACATATGCCAATATAGTTTTCGCCCAATGGGAGAAAGAAATGTTTTTTACCTCTGACATGTAAAAGCAGCGCATTACGTTTTATAAATGTTTTATGGATGATATCTTCTTTGTTTGGCATGGTGATGAGACACAATTAGATACATATGTTAGGTTCCTTGATAACACAACTGGGTACCTATCCTTCTCCCTTAGTCACTCCAAAGGTGACACCAGCTTTCTGGATGTAACTGTGATTAAAAATATGTTTGGTAATATCTCGACCAGAATACATAGGAAGGATTGTAGGAAGAACACATTACTAAGAATATAGTTAAGAACCAAGTCTTATGCTGCAAGAGATTACATACAGACAGGAAAGAATTAATGGAAGCCATGAGTCGTCTCACTACAGAGTTTGTTGAAAGAGGATATAAAAAGTCTGATACTGACAGAGCGATAGTGGAAGTAGATTCATATGAAAGTTACAAAACCAAACCCTACTATTCAGATGAGCATCTAGTGAATGCACTCCCAGAAAGGCCGATCTCCTCAACATCTGTGAATAGGCTATGTCTTACTTTTTCTAATGATGCCAACAAGACATGTGACATCATTAAAAAGAACTGGCCCATTCTCCTTACTGACCCTGAAATCAGCCATGTTGTTGGTTCTATGCACAGTTTTAGTTTCAAAAATGGCAAGAATTTGAAAAAGAAACTTTGTTACAAACAGAAGAAAATATGTGACAGTTTTGTCTCTCAGCGCAGAGGGACTTTTTCTTGTAGAAATTGCAGAATTTGTAATAGTATTTGGTCTACACGCATGATTTTACACCCTGTGCATCAGAAGCCTGTAGAGTTCTTATTTTATGCAGACTGCTCTACTAAAAACATTGTGTATTTTGCTAAGTGTAATCTCTGTAGTGCATTCTACATTGGTAAAACCAATAGAACTTTAAAGGAAAGGGTAATGGAACATCTTACTGATATTAGGAACAGCAAGCTTACTAATGCACTAGCCAAGCATGTTTTAGATTGTGGAGACCAGCACAATTTTAAATTTTTGGTTTTGCAGAAAATGAATGTGAGTTTTAGAGAAGGTGACATTAACAATGAAACTGAATATGCTGAATTAAGGTGGATAGTGGACTTTAAGGCATACTTATCACCAGGCCATAACAGTGCTGTGTCCTTAAAACCTCTCTTGAAAAAAAGAGGGTTGCTTCACTGATTTTTAAAGAGTTTTTATTAGTTGTTGTTTTTATTTAAACCTTGTGTGCTAATTTATTTGTGTATTAGGTTCATAGGTTCATACTAGGCTATCTGCCCTGGGGCAATTATAAGCCTAGCCCGATTCTGTATGGCTTATGCCACCCCTTGATTTGAGTATACTGTGCCCTTTTTAAGGTTTAGTTTACTGTCCCTCTGTCTAATAGTGACACAGGAGTAATCCCTGGGACAAACCTATGATCCCTCATCCACTTATCGAGATTCTTCTTGAAGAGATTCAGTGAGGTGCTCTGCCTTACATGAACTGGAATTCTATTCCAGAGTGAAGGGAGCCTCTGGGTTATGAACCTGTCCCTCCAGCAAGTTCTATTTATTTCTGTGCTGAGGTTCAAGTCCCTCGAGCGTGTGGCTCTAAGGGATTTAGATTTACTGAGGTGGAGCATGTCCATTAATTCTGGATTTGACATAGCTTTGTATGTCAGGCATAGATCGCCTCGAAGTAGGCATTATGCAACTGAGTAGAGCTGGAGTTTTTTTAACCGAGCAGCATATGGCATCTGTTTGAGACCCTTGATCCTCTTGGTGAGATACTTTTGGGGTCTTTCTAATTGCTGCAGGTGTCGGGTAAGGTACATCCCAAAAGGGGCATTGTATTCTATGATGGTCCTGATGAGGGATGAATAAAGGGGCACGATTACCTCTCTTGATCTAGATGTGAAACCCTTCGTGATGAGGTGGGCTATGTAGAAGGTCTTTCTAATCACTTTGGCAATGTGGTTTTCAAAGGAGAGATTGCTATCAACTTGGGTCCCCAGGTCCCTAATAACTTTCTCTGTACTTAATGGGTTTCTGCCTATGTGGTAATATGTGGGCACATTGTTTTTGCCAAAGGGTATGACTATACATTTTTTAGCATTTAGCTTTAAACCATGGTGCTGGCACCAGTTATCTGTCTCTGTGAGACCTTTTTGAAGGATGTTTGTGTCAGCTGAAGAGTTGATTATGGCGCCCAGTTTGCAGTCGTCTGCGAACTTGGTGAGCCATAGTCCTCCCACGTTTGCCTGTACCTCGGAAAAGTATATACCGAACAAGAGTGGTCCCAGGACAGAACCCTGTGGGATGCCACTTGTGACCAGTTTTGAGTCTGACATTGCTCCAGCAACTCTCACTCTGTGGGTTCTGTCTTTGAGCCAGTTTGCGACCCATCTTGTGACATAGGGGTTTATATTTAAGCTGGATAGCTTATCTATGATGCCCGAGTGGGGTATTGTGTCAAATGCCTTTGCAAGGTCCAGATAGGCTGTGTGGACTACCTTCCCTTCATCTATGGCTTTGGTGACTGTTTCAAAGAAGTCAACCAGGTTCAAAAGGCAGGATCTGCCCTTAACAAAGCCGAACTGGGTAGGATCTAGTGTCTGTAGGTCCGCAATGTCTTTGTTTATGAGCTCCATGATGATCCTCTCCATAGCCTTGCAGACTAAGCTAGTCAGGCTTATGGGGCGATAGTTTCCAGGGTCCGTAGAGGCTCCACCTTTGTGGAGTGGGACCACTGTTGCTGTACGCCATTCTGTGGGCACATATCGTGTAGTGAGGCTGAGATTGTATAGCTGTTTTATTTGAGGGATTAGTTCCTCTTGTAGTTCATGTAGGATGCAACCTGGGACACCATCTGGTCCCATGGAAGCAGTGTTTTTTGCTTTGGAGAGGGCAGCCTTCACCTGAGCAAGTCTGATGAAGAGGATTGCCTCGAAAGCGCTTACCTAACTTTGTGTTTTGGAATAAATTTCAAGTATTTTATTCTCCAGCCTACAAGTCTCTTTACTTAAAATTCAGAATTATTCAGTTCACTCACTCAGTCACTGTCGATTGATTGCAGGGAAAGGAGGTCTGGATTATTTATAAGGTCACAGAAAGAACACCACAGTTTTAACTGGAATCTGGAAATTTACACCTGTGACCTGCCAGTGAACCCTGACCAGACTGAATTAAGTTAGTCAGGCTGAGGTGGGGGAGGCAGACCAATGCACTTGCTTAGTGCAGTATGCCCAGTCCCCTGAATTTGAAGTTGAAACCCCTTCACACAAGAGAAGTTAGTTGAGGGAGCCACTAGCCAGCAGCAGAGGCAGACAGAGCACAACAGTGCGAGCTATCGGATCTTAATCCGATTCTAATAAAGAAAAGAAATTTAAATTAAAATAAAATAAAGAAATGTAGTTTGATGTTCACTACCCCCCATGACCCTTTCATCACTTGGCCCCTGACCCTTCCTTTCCTTTGTCTTAGTCTTGTGCTCGTACAGACCTGAGACTTCTTGGATCCTTTTTTTTTTCTTGGAAGTTTGGAACCTGGACTAGTCTCTTGGCAGCATGTTTACCAGGTCGGGCGGGCTATCCAGTCAACAAAAGCAGACAGTCAGAGTCAAGTCAATCAATATGCATGCGTGTTTGGTGTTTTTAACATACATCAGTAATCAATGATTCAACCAACCGAGTGTACAGTAACCTAAACCTTCATATGGGAATAGTAATGACATTATACAATACAATTTATTACTTGTTCAGTGACAGTCATACATACCCTTGGGTAACACAGTGATCATTAGCTCACACATGTTGTTGATGTTGTACCATGCTACTGAATGTATGGCAGAGGGGGTGGGCTGTTTATCAGGTTGTCATTATGGTGAGCAGAACTCAGACTGGATAGGAGCTAGAAGCATACTAGGTGGCAGTTGCATTTCATCTCTCTAAGTGCCACCATGGAATCAAATGCATTGCTGAAAAGGAAACAAATAAAATTTTTTTGCAGGAGGACATGATGCTTTACTTTAGAATAATGGATTGGACTCATCAGATAGGTCGGATCGGTCCTCTGGTAAAGCAGCTGTGCTGCAATTACAGACACAAGGGGAGGGGAGCAAGTTAGCTAGGATGTGTCATTGATATTCCTGCCTGTGCATGTGCAAAGATGACAGCAAATTAGTCGAAGCGGACGCAGTATGGAAATGGTGTGTCTGTCTGTCACAAGTTACTGTACATGCCATATACAAAAAGTCTTAGCATACATGCTCTTGAAAGTAAAGGACAACGGCTTGGTCAGGCAGCACAGGGGCATGCATGGTGTACATATGTGCAATATTTCTGATGAAACCCTCTCTGTTATCTCTTCATCTTACCTTTGTGCATCTTTATATAGCCAGACTTGTTTCACAATTTATTCTGAAAAGAGAGAGATGTGGTGTGTGCAAGCTATTTGATTGTATGAGTGTGTGTGTGTGTGTGTGTGTGTGTGTGTGTGTGTGTGTGTGTGTGTGTGTGTGTGTGTGTGTGTGTGTGTGTGTGTTGGGGGGTGCTGCAATTAAGTTTAAATATACTTGGAGCATTTTTAAACATTTTCCTGGTTATATAAATGTCTTGCCACACAACAGGAGGTCGCCAGTTTAGACAGACTACAGTTTAGAAATTGCTGCAGGCTGCAGCAGATAGCAGTGCACATTGCAGTGTTAGACATATGTACTACTAGAGGTAACAATGGTGACAGCACTATTTAACAAATACACATCGCACTGTTTGCACACTACTAGTAACTGGTGCAGGTATGCCTGTCTGTTAAAAAAATTCACAAGTCAAATTGCAAGGTGTGATCGAGCTAATCAGTCTGTTTTCGCATGTGGTTCATGCAGAAGATGAATTAAACAGGTGGACAGCTTTCCGTCCTCAGCTATGTGGGTCCATTTGTTTGTATATATGCAAATTGGAATTGGAAAGTTGCTGCTGCAAAAGTGGGGGGGGCCCTCCCTCCTCACTCTATGGTTCAAAAAGTGGGGGGGGGCCCTCCCTCCTCACTCTATGGTTCACCCATGAGTGTAGCATGTCCAACAGCTCTACGTTTGACATGGCCTTGTAAGTTAAGCAGAGATCGCCTCTGAGTAGACGATATGTGACAGAGTATAGCTGGAGTTTTTTTAGTTAGTCAGCATAGGGCATCTGCTTTAGGCCCGTGATTCTTTTAGTGAGGTGTTTCTGCGGCCTTTCCAGTTGTTGCAGATGTCTTGTGAGGTACATACCAAATGGGGCATTGTACTGTATGATGGGTCTAATGAGGGATGAGTACAGTGGGAAAATGACCTCCTTTTTTCTGGATGAAAAGCCCTTAGTCATGAGGTTTGGCACATAGAAGGATTTCCTGACTGTTGTGGTGATGTGGTTATCGAAGGTGAGACCACTGTCCACCTGTATTCCTAAGTCTCTTATCACACTTTCAGTGTTTAGTGTACTGCCATATATGTGGTAATTCATGATTACATGGTTTTTCCCAAAGGGGATGACTATACACTTCTTGGCATTGAGCTTGAGCCCATGGCTCTGACACCAAGCATCTGTCTCTGTAAGGCCCTTTTGTAGAATAGCCACATCATTTGGGGATTCAATAATGGCTCCCAGTTTGCAGTCATCTGTGAACTTTGTTAGCCAGAGTCCCTCAGTGGTGGCCTGTACTTCAGAGTAGTAGATGCCAAACAAGAGCGGTCCCAGGACTGAATCCTGAGGTACTCCACTTGTCACTTGTCTGGAGGTGGATTTGAAGTCAGCTACTTTTACAGTGTGGGTTCTGTCAGTAAGCCAGTTGGCAACCCATCGAGTGACGTAGGGATTTATGCCCAGCTTAGTAAGTTTATCTATGATTCCAGAGTGGGGGATGGTGTCGAAGGCCTTGGCAAGATCCAGATAGGCTGTGTGGACTGCCTTACCCCCGTCCATGGCTCTGGAGACTGATTCGAAGAAGTCAATCAGGATCAGGAGACACGATTGGCCCTTCACAAACCCAAAATGGGTGGGGTCCAGTGCTTGACGGTTGCCAATGTCTTTGTTTATAAGTTCCATTATAATACGTTCCATGGCCTTGCAGATCAGGCTTGTCAGACTGGTGGGACGGTAGTTCCCAGGATCCAAGGTTAATCCACCCTTGTGGAGTAGGATAACTGTAGCTGTGCATGACTCAGTGGGCACAAAGCATAAGGTGAGGCTATGATTAAACATGACACTTAGGTGAGGTGCCAGTTCATTTAGTAGTTCATGAAGTACACAGCCCAGGATGTCGTCTAGTCCCATGGATGCTGTATTCTTAGCTTTGGAGAGTGCGGTTTTAACCTGTGTGGCCATGATTACTGGAATTTGGCAATCTTTCTGTATTGAGATGGGCGGGGTGAAGTTGGCACTGAATCAGTCTGCCAGGATATTGGCAATGTCCTTGGGATCAGTATATTTAATGCCATTCTGTTATAGCTCAGAGCAGATCTGACCATTGCCATTTGGATTCTTGACATAGCTATAGAATGCCTTGTGGTTGTCTTTGGAATCTTTGGCAATTTTATTTTCATAACTAGCTTTAGAGGATTTTATTTTATTTTATTTATTTATTTTACATTTGTTAATCATGAAAGTCTGACTGGATACAAGTCCATTTTCAGCAGATACCTGGGGAGAAAAGCTCCAAATGTACAAAAACAAGTGTAAATACAGTGAAATTATTACAGTGAGTTATCACAAAACCGAGATTTGTTTAACGATATGTACATGTTTTTCTCACATACACATAGCAAAGGTTGGAAGCAAGTAGGTGAGAAAGAAATAAAGATTTCATCTCAAAAAGGAAAACACATATATTAAGGTGGTTATCATAAATGGTGTAGTGTTAACTTTAAATCTTTCCAGTAGATGGGTGATGAACAGAATTTTAAACAGTTAGAGAGTCAGAGTTTTATTCTTGTAATGAGGTTCTCATTTATGAATTATGTCTGAGTGGGGGTTAGTCAGGATTTGTACAGGGACAAAGCCACTGCATTTTTAGGCATTTCCTAAGGTATTTTTTTTCAATTGGGATAAGGAGGGGTCAGTGTTGAGTTTAGCAGGAAGTAGGTTCCAGTTTTTACTGGCAGATTTGGAGAATAGTGAGTATAGCTGGAGTTTGTGAGGGATCTCAGTTTCTTACTGAGGATGGTAAGGGAGTTTTTTGCATCCTGGGATATTCCTCTTTTCTGCAAGAGTTTCTTCCTCTGTTGTATAGTTTGTTTATGACAGGGGACCACCAGATTGGCTTCCTTTTTTTGGAGGAGAGTGTCTTAGTTCTATTTGGGATGGTACGATTCATGCACAAGTGGATGTGCTCGCTTTAGTGTAGGATTTGGCAGTGCTGGCTTCCTAACTTGCAAGTATCTGTGAAACAAAAACATGGACAGCAGCCACTTCAAAAGTAAAAAAGGAAAGAAAACAGTATGTCAGGCTAAAAGACACGTAATGTTATAGTAAATATTTTTCAACATCCACTCAGCTACACACGAGTACCTAAATAAACACAGATAACACTGACAATCTCTCAGAGAACAGCCACATAGTTAAACTTTAAATCAAAAGATGCAAAATAAGACAGTAGTAAGTTAACTCCCCTACACAAGCACTCATGCATCACAGCCATATGTACATAGCAACATAGCACAAATTAACAGGTACTGCTGCAGGTTATTACTCCGCTAACAGCCATCAGTCCTTCTAGCAATGTCAGTTCAGTAAGCTTCTCAAGATGCAGTGCGTATCATCGGCTATACCAAAACTCCATACACCAAGATTGTTACTTTATTCATGTGGTTTTAAATATAAATATGCATTTCACCACATTCCCACTGCACATTTACTCCACTATTGTTGAATTCTAGATAATTTAGTCTGGGGGCATTATGTTCCTCTCTGATGACAACAAAGTGACACTTGGGTCTGCTTCCACATACTACCCAGCATAGTGTAAGTTGTTGCTGTTGTCTTTCGGCTTTTCCCAGTTAAGGGCCACCACAGCGGCACTCCGGTCCGCTAATGATTGGCAGTAGATTTTGATGAACGCCGAGGTGCCAGATCGATGTTCAACCTTCAACGAAGGCATGCTCCTTTACCCATGTCTTTCGAACACCCACCCAACCGCGGGGAGGACGTAATGCAACTAAAAACCAGGCTATGCTTCCCCTTACTGGGGAAAGGAGTTAGTGTACTTTTCTGTTAATGGGGCAGCAGGTCCTTAAAACTGAACGGAAACTATCAAAACACTAGTTTCAATACTGCAGCCCATAATGGAATTACCCAAACAGCTTTCCAAATATGTGAATTTCACATCCAGCTACAGACTTTCTCAAAAGAGTACTACAAGCCCTAAGGCTGCTGTGAGAGTTACACATGGAAACCACTGACATGCAAGTTATCTCTATATATGTACTAAATGTTTGGCAATTTCAGCAGGGAAGTTCCCTGTAAAAATCAGAATATGAAATGTAAAACCTACAGCACCGGTATATAGACAATATAGTGAATCTAACATTTCTAAGAATGGCTAACAATGACTGCTGCCCTGTTAACGGAAAAGTACTGGAGTTGGTAAGGGCAGTCTAAGTTGTATGTTGAGCAAAGTCTCCCTGTAAACATACAGTATACTACTGAAAAATACACATTATATTGCCACACACCTACCTGTTATTTGTACATTCATCCGTGAACTCCAGTCCAAAATTCTTCTTCTGTTATTCAAATTTCACGTGGGTGCGGAAGATGAAGATGTAAAACATCAGTCGAACAGATGCAGAAGCGTCTTTGTGACTGGACTTGAAGGGTGTTCTTAAAAAAAAATGCCCTAAAAAAAAAAAACTTTTTTTTTTTAATTAAAAGAAGATTAATCTCCCAGCAAGCTGATTCCACCCACTTGCACCTGCCTGCGGGTGCCCTTGACTTTAAACTGCATGTTCTGCCAAACCATTTGAATGTGGGTACTCAGGGCTACTTGTGACAAGTCCCATTCTTCAGTAAATCTTTTGAGCTGTTGGCTTGTATTAAAATCGCGAAAGCTTACTTTCGTGAATACAAAGTAATCGACACATAAATGTCGATCCAAAAATAGCAAAGGATGAAAAACATGAAAATAACAACGTTGAACATATTCCCGAAAGCAACAGTGCCATACAGGTAAGGTAAACCTAACGGGCCAAACCTAAGGCAAAACACTTTTTAAAATGTTTTTGCAGGAGGCAAGCCCCCCCCTGCACCCCCCATACCCCCCTACTTAAATATACCAACTCTGAGACCACACTACAGTGGGGAAAAGGATTTATTTCCTCATCCCCACGATCACCCTCCTGGCCAAAAAAAGGATATTCGACATTCGGAATTTGTTTTTTTCACTCTTCAACATGTATGTGTTGATGAATGTGGATTCGCAGAAAGTAAGCTTTTGCGATTCTAATATAGACCCTGTAAACTGCATGCCATTGTCAGAAATAACTTTGTGTGGACTACCATGTGCTGCTAAACAAACTCCACAATGCAAGTCTAAAGGAACCAAGATAACTCTTCTGTAATCAATAAACTTAAAAAACTTTCTTTAATGAATGAAGTGTAACTACAATAAGTGCTTTCGTTTTTTTTTATTAAAAATCGTCTTCAGATAAAAACACACTAGCAGTCAGTGTTTTTTAATCTGAAGAAGTTTTTTAATAAAAAAAATGAAAGCGCTTATCGTACTTTTACACCATTCATTAAAGAAAGATTTTAAGTTTATTAGATTACAGAAGAGTTGTCTTGGTTCATTCGGACTTGCATTGTGGAGTTTGTCTCATTTTGTGGCTTTATTTTGGAAATATGTACTGCAAAATGACACTTCATCTTAGTAATGACAGTACTGGATGCTAGGTTAGGAAGTAAGTCAATCTCAAACCAATTGGAATAAGAGTCCACCAACACCAAATAATGTTGACCATTCCACTCGGAGATATCAGTGGCTACTGTCAACCATGGTAGCTCTGGAATCTGGTTTAGCTGAAGCGGTTCCTTCTGCTGATGTGGCTTTGTACTATTACACACAGAACAAGATGAAAGTGCTCTCTCAATGTCTTGTGACATAGAAGGCCAAAATACTAGCTCTGTCACCCTTATTTTGGTAGAGTCAGTTCCTGGGTGACCACAATGCAAGACAGTAATGTACTGTTGTTGCAAGGACTTTGGAACAATTACTTTCGGACCTTTCATAATGATACCTTTGTCAGACAAAATCTCATCTCTGTATGGAAAATAAGGTTGCACTTCTTCAAGTATATAGATTGGTTTGACGGTCATCCTTGACTGATAAAGTGGATGAGCCTCTGTAAAACTGGATCTGTGGCTGTGTGATCTCTCAGCTCATCAAGACATGTGGAAGAAAAATTTCTCACTTCCATGACTTCAGAATCAAGATTCTCATTCTCATGCTGCTCTGTGGTGTTTCTGGGTGATCTAGATAATGTATCAGCAAGCTAAAGAAGTTTGCCTTTCTTTTAGACAAGATTGAAATTATACTTTTGCAATCTCAGCATCATACATTGCAATCTGGCTGGAGCTGAATGCATAGGCTTTCTCAAGATAGTGACTAGTGGTTGGTGGTCTGTTTCAATCTGAACAGGTCTACCATAAACATAATCATGGAACTTGAAAGATGCAAATTCAATTGCCCAAAGTTGTTTCTCGATCTGGGCATACTGCATTTCAGTTTGGGTAAGAGTTCTCGATGCACAGGCAACAGGTTGATCGTCTTGTAGAATGACTGCATCAAGACCAAATTTCAAAGCATTACAAGAAAGTGTTACTGGCTTGTGAATAACATAGTATCTGAGAGTTGGTGGGCTAGCAGTTCTCTGTTTCAAGACATAAAATGCTCTTTGGTGTTGCTCTAACCAAGAACAGGATACAGCTTCACGTGTCAGTTCTCTAAGCGTTGCTGAAAGTTGGCTCAAGTCTGGACTAAACTTGCCTAGGTAGGTGACCATGCCAAGGAAACTTTGCAGGGCTTGAACATTGTCTGGAGCTGGCATCTCGAGAATGGCTGTTTGCTTTGAAGGGTATGGTCATAGGCCTGTACTAGTAAATAAATGACCAACAGAAGTAACTTCTTGTAGCCTGAATTTGCATTTCTATGGATTCAGCATAAGATTCACTTGACATGCTCTTTCCAGAACTCTTCTCAGGTTTCTATCATGCTCTACTTCACCATTACGTCCTACTAGTATGTCATCTACTATCATAGCACAAGGATACCCAGAAAAAAGTTGCTCCATTGCATGTTGAAAAACTTCACTTGCAGAATGTATCCCAAATGGCATTTTCAAAAATCAGCACCTGCCAAACAGAGTACTGAATGTAGTGAGTAATGAGGATTTCTTGTCAAGCTGAATTTGCCAAAATTAATTCTTTGCATGTAAGACAGAAACATTAGTGGCATTTGGCATCAAGGCTGTGACTTCTTTGACTGTGACATTGGATGATGAGGTCTTTTTAGCACTTTATTCAAATCTCCTGATTCAATACATATTCTGATGTCATCTGAGCTTTTCTTATGAGTTACCACCATGGAAGATACCCATTCAGTTTGAGTTGCAACTGGACAAATCACACCTTGTTGCACCATTTTATCTAGCTTGGCTTTGACTCTGTCCTGCATGGCTATTAGAACTTTTCAAGCTGGCCTGATAACTGGACTGACCTCTGGGTCTAACTTCAGGGAGTGCACAAATGGAAGTTTGCCTAGTTTGTCTTTGAAAAGATCAGCATAGGTAGAAAAAATGTGCTGGGCAAAATCAGAGTATTGGTCTTTTAAGCTGACTTGGTGGACTTAAAATCTTCCCATTTTTCAAACTGTCTCTGAGCCCTAATAATGACTGGACATGCCTCTTGACCACATAAAATAATAAGTTGTAGCTTCTCCTAGCAGAGTAACATGAAAGCACTACTGAGCCTCCATAAACAACAAGCTTCACACAGCTTGCCAAATCAAGCCTTTCACCATTACACAATCTAGCAAATATTTCTGCTGACATAAGATTGCACTTGGAAACTGTATCCACTTTCAGCTCTGAGTTTTCCATTTATCCAAACAATGCAAAATACTTCATTCTTTGCCTTTAAATCTACTGCACTGACTGTTTCATTAAGCACTGACACACCATCAACATAAAGAGTAGGGTTGCAGCTTTCTAACTGACCAACTCGTTTCTTAAAATGTTCCCACTTAATAAAAGAATGCGGGCCTTTTGATTTACAAAACCTTTTGAAATAATTCCACTTATTGCATTTGTGGCATTGTTGAACAAAAGCTAAAATTTTTCCCTTTCAGATTCATGGCTTCAACCACAATTACGAGAGTTGACAATGAAACTATATTGGGGCCCATCCTTTAAGTTTGCTGACTCACTCTTGTGCTTCACTGAGACTGTGCACAGTGAGTGCTGTTGGGGGCTACAGTTGCTGCCATGTGCTTGGGCTTGTTTCTTTTAACCATGTGCTGCATACTATTAACATGAGCTTTATCACTGTGCCTTCTAGAGTTATTCTCATTTGTAAGCATATTTGTGTGCTTTTCTGTGTGCTTGTATATCTGACAAATCACAATGGCCTTATTCAAAGTTAAATCATTGTCATGAAGCAAAATCTTTCTCACAGCATCATCTTTAATACCAACACAAGTCTGTCTTTTATCAACTCTTCCCTTAAGTCACCAAATCTGCACATTTTAGCCTTATTTCTCAGGTCAGTTATTTATGCTGCAAAAGTTTCACCAGCATTTTGATCCCATGTATAAAATAAATGCCTTTCCATTGTAATATTTGTTTGGGGGTTAAAATTTCTCTGAATTTGCATTTTAAGCACTCTGGGTTCTCCCTTGACTCAGCCGGTACATCAGTATGACCGTTTCCCCCCTCACCTATATAGATAGCAGGTGCATACACAAATGAACATTCCCTTTCTATGGCTTCTGACTCAGCTAAATTAAATAAAACAAATGCCTTTGTATGGCCATCTTTATCAGAAAATGCAGGCTGTATGAAAATGTCATACTCTTGCTCAGACACTCTCCAGTTCTCAGCAATATTATTGTCAAATACAAGTGCACTGGGTTCTCATAATCCATCTGCCATGCCCACAAACTATGCACAAACACACTGAAAATATGGTTCTTATAATTATGTATGAACAAACAGTCCTGTGAGCGTGTAACAACATTCAGATGCACAATAAACTCTCCAAAATACTGTACTTTGTGAAATATGTTCTGAAATGGCTGTATTCTGCGAAATATACCCTGTAATGGCTGTACTTTGAGAAATAACTTTACTGTAATACTGCACAAGCATGCAAACACTTTATACACTTCAGATAACTCGGATATCTTTGCAGTCATTTCCCCTTATTTTATTCATTTTATGCAATCTGGATGTTATTTCAAATATTTTCCATAGCAATTCGAATATTTTTATCAATATCATACATATTGGTTTAGGGCAATATCATTTAGAACATTCTGTATGCCGCGTTTCATTTTTTGCAAATAAGAAATAGTGCTGAGCAAGTTTTAATATCTGAAATTTGTTTCTGACCTGTTTTGTGAAGTTTGCACATTGCAGGGATGATTCACTTCTCTATATTTCACCAGTCCCAAGCAATGGCTTAAGTCATTTTAGCCATGCCACCTCTAACATCATGCCCTTTAGGCATGCCGCTTCTGACACCATGTCATTTGTCCTTCTCTAACATAGATGACAAGCAGGTGGGGTATTTCATTTAGAAGCTTTAATACATAAAAACACATCAGGATGGATAGCAGCATCATAAAGTATAACAAACTGGTTAACAGACAGAACTTACATACATACATGCTTACATCTCAACAGCTAACTAAAAAATGGCAGTCAGGCTCACATATGCTTAGCATTTATACACTTGTGCAAGCTGTTGGATAGCTCCTTAAAGGTACATACACACACATTGATCTACACAATTAAAACTTCTTCACTACAAATATTTCTTCTCTTGAACCCCTACCTATTCCACATTCTTTGCGGTAGGACTGTAACTGGTTTACAGAATTCAACGTACTGATGTAATCTATCCTGCTTAATACTCTGAAAATCTCTATCCTGTTAATATGCTGATAGTCTACATGTATCTCACTGCATATTGAATTATCCTATACATATTGTCACCTCTACTATTGTAAATGCCTACATTACTCTAGTAATACTGCTGTAATTTATTGTATTCTAATTACTTCCTGCTTTTTGAATAATCTTCTATTGAAATCCATTAATTTATTATGTATTAATACTGATTTTTAATTTTTAACTGTTTTTTAATTATTTTTAATTTTTTAAATGTTTTTTTAATTTTCAAATGTTTTTTAATTTTTTTTTTAATTTTTTAATTTTTAATTTTTAAATGTTTAAATTTTAAATGTTTAAATTTTTATTTTTGTTTCACTGGAGCTTTTCTCCCCGGGCCTCTACTGAAAATGAAAATATATCCAGTTAGACTAGCCTGGTTAACAAATGTAAAATAAAAATAAATAAATTTATATTAAATTTCATCCAAGCAAATAAGTGTTGCTCTAAAATACAGTTTTGGGTAATCGCAGTTCCAATACAGATAGCAGGTAGTAGGCATGTTTATAAACACGTTATTGTTGGTCAAAGTTTGATGACAATCTGGACAGTACTTAATTAACAGTACAGTAAAAAAGAATCAGAAAACTGATGGCACCAAAGCATGGCGTTTAAAATACATATTGGATTTTAAAATAAAACAGCAGCAAAATAACTCCCCAAACAGCAAAATACCCCCCAAATACAAACTAATGATGCTATATATATATATATATATATATATATATATATATATATATATATATATATATATAAACAGCATTGTTAGCGATCTGTTAATAACTGAAGGTATTACCATACTAGAATGATCATAAAATACAAACATAAGGTGCCCAAGGAATACTGATATCATAAAGATAACATAAAAATATGGATAACAGCTTGTGAGAATGAAAGTCATCTACTTATAACCTAAGAAAACTTACAAACGAACTGTATAATAGTATAATAAAATAATGGGAAACAAAAGAAAAAATGAGGGGCTGACTGAGTAGTTGCTCGCAAGTGAATCACTATGGAGAATGACTACTTAACATTCATTAAAATAACCGGGTAGATGAAAGAAGCAACAATCTTAAATAGTAAATAAAAATAAATAAAAAAGGCAAAAGAGTCCTCAATAAAGTTCCAGACTGCTTAAGTGACGATACCAGTGAACTAAAAGGACATTCAAAAAATCAAAAAATAAAACACCAAGTAAAAAATATATTAAAATTCTTTTAAGATGTTAAAGACAGTTCTAAAAACACAATGACCAAGCAAAGTAAAAATGCCACCGATAGATGGTGCAAAAACATGGAAATCTAGGCAATTAGAGTATATGCCAGTGTAAAAAAATATAGAGTGATGGGTCCCTATCTTTAGTTCGGTTAAAACCCTAGTTCTAAAAGGCTTGTTCTGGGCAACAGAGTCACTTATAAAAATGAAGGATAGTTAATCCTTCTATTTAAATGCACAAAAAAAAGGTACTAGACAAACCAAGATGGACCGGGTGCAAAAAGACAATCACAAATAACTAATAAAAAAACAATAAATACAGAGTATTAGTTCTGTCAGTGTTTTCACATTGCGCTTCATCAGATCTGACTGAATCTAGTTAAAATCCCAAAAGTGGGAAAACCAAACAAGGCTCAGTTACAAAAATAAAATAATATAAAATGAAAAGAAATCAAAAGAAAAAAATAAACTCAACAATTAGAATGTGGGACCCTAATAATATAAAATAATGTAGGTGGATAAAAGAAAAATGGTGGGGGTGGGCAAAAGGAGTGACAAAGCTACAAGAGAAGCAGTAAAGGAAAAGAAAAGGAAGGAGATGTGATCAACCTGAGGCTGGACAGAGTCAAGCTGGAAATTAACAAGCAAAGCAGTCATGAATGTATAGTAACGAAAAGACATGACAAATGTCAAGACAACATTATCATTAACATGAACGATGCTCCGTCACAAAGTCAGGTATAAAGAAAGCAACAAAACACTTTAACCTACAAATAAACCCACCGCATATTAAAGTACATAAATGCCTGTAGAAGAAATAAGAAATGGCAAATAAATAACCACAGAAGAAATAAGACATAAATACCTGTTAGAAAAAAGAAAACATATAATGACGAATAAAAACAACCAAAACATCAAATACAAAAATATATTAGTCAGGTCCAGTAACTGGAAAATAAGGAAAGAGTGTCTGTGTTTTGAGAATAAGAGAACTTTGATCAATGACAAGCCATACTGATAGATCAGATACTAAAAACACATTGATCTAATGGATGAAATGGATGGAAAATAAACCTCCATCATAAGATGGGGTCTTAATATGTGAACCACATACTTCAGATTAAGCAGATGCATTAATAACATTTGTGGTGGATGAGTTTCCTAAGTTCAAAATACAGTTGATAGAAGTTGTAGTGTTCTGTCCTGGTGGTTTGTCAGCAAGTACCTATAATTGCCACTCCAGCTCCTTTTTTTGAGTAAATCATTAGGGTTTCCTTGAAATGGTCTGTGTCAGGGATATTCTTTGGCATATTTGGCCATAAGGCTGGAGGCAATTCCTTGTCTGATATCTGAGTAGTGGCATCCTAAAGGTGATTATTATTAAACACAGTATAACCTGGTTACACTAAGATCTAGAAACCAAAATTAAGTAGGTGGTTGATGTGTTTGATTTTGGCTTAATGTTAGTGAGATGAGCCATTTTGCAAATGTACTCTATTTTGATTTTTTGTTTTTTGAACAGCTAATTTCCTTCCTTTCTTGTTATCCACCTGAAGGGTCAGAGACTTTCATATTGTTTTTAATTTTTCTGTTTAAATTCCTTGTACACGAGGATTTTTTGTAAATCATGGATTCGTAAAAATGCATCAGTTGTCATAGTGGAACATCTGACAACTACAAGAAAGAATCTCATTACTTTAAAATATTTGGTAGCAAACACACTAAGAAATAAAAATAATCTCCAAAGCTTACAAATATACCATATAAACCTGCTGTATTTTACATTTGTAGTGTGCACTTCTTTGGCTTATATTCTGCATGTGTTGTCTTTAAACATCTAACAGTGTTCACATTCTGAAGGCTGCCAGTAATGCTTATTCTGCCATTTGTTTCACATTCTAAGACTTGTAACTACATATGCATTCCAATAACTGTTTATGCATTTGAAAAAATTACCCAGATTTTAACAAAAAGGAAATGAAACAGCCCACTTGCCCTGTTAATAAAATAAATAAATGCATACATACCCAGATAAAGCAAGCATTACATTTGGGATGACTAAACAGTCGTGCCCCATTCAGAGTTGCCTACCAGATTGTGTCACTCCTTTCCACCTAGTAGTAAGTCTTTGCTAAATAAAATTAATTTTCACAAACAAAAACGTTTCCGTTAACCTGTAACGTATAGAGACAGTATGTAAAGTACATGAAAATGCATTGATGGGCATCATCCGCACGGCACGCTGCTTGGATAACATTAACAGTTTATTCAGACTGATTGAGAGGTACCAGATGATAGTGACAAATCAATAAAAGGACTAACTCTCTCTTCTCTCTCTCTGCCTTTCCAAAGTTGCACCTTCGTAGCTTTTTCTACTGCTTGGTATGGGTGAGGCTACATTCACATTAGTGGGCATATCCACTTCTGGATGCTATACCACTGAGGCATATCAGACTGGTAAGTGGAGTCCAAAGAAGGATACCTAAGATGGTATGAGGAGTGGGAGACTTTTCATGTGAACAAACGCTATACTCTTGGCATGTAATAGGGCCACAGAGATATGATCTGGACTCAGTCTCAGGAGGAAGAGGAGGATGAGTGTAAACAAAGCAGCTTAAATAAGAACAGTCAAGTGTGGTTAATTCAGTTCAGAGCAAATGAGGGTAGTGGGAACTTGGCACTCCCACCAAACTATCAGATACAGTGTGTCAGTGGTGCACATAAAATGGAATCTATTCATGTGACAAAGTGAAATGGTAGCTAGAGCAGTGGAAAGCTACCTTCTTAGGGGCAAACTTCCACTTTTTGTGAACTAAATGGCTGTCATGATTTTTTGATGGTACAGTTAAAACATCTGTAACAGCAGCTCTTTATTCTGCTGTATTAATGTGCATTTTTCATTTCTGCAAGGCAGAGGTCACGTAGATTTTATATTAAACTAGCACACAGGATAAGCTGTGTTCTCTTTTATAACTGCAGATGTTAGTCACTGTTTTACATGTGCAGCAATGTCTTTTGTAATTTAATATAATAGAATGTAATATAAGTCTCAGACTGGAAAACAAAAGCATAATACCACCACCACTTCCTACTTAGAATAGTCCGTAATGTAAAATATTTCCAGCAGCATAATCTAGAATATTTTCATAAACCTGTTTGACTGCAGTCTTCCTGTTCACTGTGCACTGCCGCAAAAGCACCACATTCACGAGGCTCACAGGCTGATATTAGCTAGTGAGCTAAAAAGCTGCCTTCTCCCACAGAAGATTCAGGGTTAACTATGCCACATAAATGTGAAGCTATTCAATCACAGCAGTTAGGGGCAGCTATGGCTGACTCCACTTCCACCAGCTGAGGTATGCAGGCCAAAAGGTGACCTAGTCTTTAAAGAAAAACATCATTTAGTAATCACCATCTTTTATAGCAAGAAGGCAGTATCCCCCCATGCTAAATGTTAATGACTTCACTCACAGTAACATAATAACCCTATGACCCAAATGAAATCTATAGCCACTGCATGCGGAAAGGGCTTGATTGATGTACCAACGTCATACTTCCAGGGCTTTATTGCAAGCTGATTTCCCATCTTGGCTATTTCCTAGCTAATTACTGTAAACCTATAATTAATGTTGAACAAAATGCATTAACATAGCTGGTCCCATCTATTTTGGACTGCTACTCATACAAAACTCAACATTCACTTACATTCAGGTAAAAAGTATGATAAGGTAGAAACATACCAGTCAGAGAAAAGGTATTTCCTGAGTTTTAGACTTAAAGCAGATTCACTTTTATGGCCCTCTTAAATTCCGTCCCTCTTTTTTAATACACCAGTTCATAAGCAACAATGTCTGACATTACAACTACAGCTGTATGATGGTGGGTGGAGGGTGCAGTCTATTTTTTTTCTACCTAGTTATTTCTTTATTTAGTCTTTTAACATTTGTTAAACAGGTAAATGAGCTAGTCAAGGACCCCTTTTTTAGTCATATAGTGTAGATAATCATGTTTGTGTGAGGTGGGCAGAAAAAAAATGAAAACTCCATATAGGCAATGAAAACTCCATATAGGCAATGACCACAACTGAGGATCAAATTTTGGGTTTGTAAGACAGAGGTCTAACCAGTGAATCATAATACTTGGCAGTTTCATAACTAATGTGATGAATCATGTCATAAATGCTGGAAAGGCAGATTCAGGTGCAGACTGGTACATATTCCTTGTTTTAATAGGTATGAGAAAAAAACACAGGTAGCTGAAGCGATGTAGTTAAACCAAACTAAGTGCTTTTTTCTTAGAACAAGTTGCTAGGACTTCTTATCAGTTAAAAAACATGTTAAACCAATAGTATTTACTACCTGCAACCTCCATTCACTACTGTTAATAAAACAATTATGCAAATGATAAGCATATAAGCTTTTACACAGTCTAATATAAAATCATTTAATTGCATTAAAATTTGTATGTAAAAACATAAATGTATCATGAATTTGTACATATTTATAAATTCATCTCCCTTTGCTGCGAATTAAATAGGTATCAACAAATTCCGAGGAAATTTTATGCAAATGATCAAGCGAACCAAAAATGCAGCAATGTCCCTACACAATTCCACATTAAATATGCCACTCAAGGAGTTTTAGCAGAACTTTCACTATAGTGCAACTGGTTCCACTACAATTCCTTGATTTACTCCTGTACAAACCTACATGCAAATGAACAAAACTGGTTGCAGCTTTGCCTGGAAGAAAACACTAAAAATGGTGTTCTTTACTGGTGGGCAAGCCTTCCTACACTTGTGTGGGATATTTTGCCCCACACCCCCTCACTTACTTATATATATTAACTCCACAGTCATATAACCATAGGGAAAAGAGAAAATACAAAGAAATAAAAAACATCACTGGCACTGATTTTCAAGTGAAAAAAGCAACTGACAGCTTTTAACGTATGCAGGTGCAATCAGTGATCATTTCACACTAGCCCATTTTGTCAGGAAGCTAATACAAGCCCTTTATTCTGCTTATGATAGTCATTTCCTTTGCCTCGTGCATTGCTCTTCCTCTTTCCCAGCGTGTTTAGTCTCCCATCCATGTTCTTAGTCATTTCATAGGTACTTACTAGGCTATTGAGAATCTTAAGAAGCCTAAACTTACATTCCCATGGTAGCTTTTAGCCCTTATATTTTGCATTTGCAAATAACCTACAGATAGGCCAAACAGGATATGTTGCGACATTTACATTTTTTCCTGCTAAATTGGGGGTGAATTTGTAGTTACCCATCCAGTCATTCAAATTACATTTTGAAAAGAATAAGAGACATACTTTACTTATGTGGAATGGAAGATGGTTGCATAGATGCAGTATTCTCTGTGTAATAAAATTAGAACTCCAATATGTTCTATTTAATTTATAAAAGAGACTGAGCTCCTTTGTGTAGGTATTTTTAATACCTATTGACTTGTGAATGAGTAATAATTCTGACAGAACAGAGTTTGTTAAAGCTTCATACACAAGGCAGAGGTCAACTCTCCATAGCCTGTGTTATACTGAGAAGAGGCTCAAGGCTTTGAGACAGTTTGTATAATTTTTATAATTTATGCCTTGATTTTTTTAATGAGAAAGTGCTGTGGTCATTCCAATTATGTCTGGACAGGTACATAATAAATGGGGCATTATATGCAATGATCAGCCTTCTGAGTGACGAGTACGATGGAACAATTACATCGCTGGATCAGGACATTGCACATTTAGATATAAGCTGTGCAATAAAAAAAGGAGTTCCTTACAACAGTGGATACATGGTGATCAAAGGATTCTTCATTCTCAATAAAGGGTCTCACATACTGAACTATGGGATCAATTTTCAGGGGTGTGTTGTCAATGTGATTGCTACAAGGGGAAATATGCTTGGTGTAGGATATGATTGCACACTGCTTGGCATTTAGTTTTAGTCCATGGTTTTGACACCGCTATTTGAATGTAAAAGGCCCTCTTGAAGTACCTTGTGTCCTCTGGGGATGTTATGATGACACCAGATTTGCAGTGATATGCAATCTTGGTCAACCACAAACCCTTAGCATTAGTTTAGAAGTCCAAGAAGTAAATGCCAACTAGGAATGGCCCATTGTCTAAACCTAGTGGTGCACTACTAGTGACATGTCTTTTGGCGGAGGTATAGCCACCCATCCTAACTTTCTGGGTTCAATTTGTGAGACAGTTTGCTAACCAATGGCTTATGCAGGGATTGACATTAAGCTGGGAGAAGTTATCTACAGTACTTAAGTGTTGGATGGTGCCAAACATCTCTGGAAGGTCTAGCTATGCAGTGTGGACTATTTTGCCCTCATCCATTGCCTCAGTAACTTTTTTTGAAGAAATTAGTTATATTAAGTAGGGAGGACCTGCTCTTGATGAATCACATCTGGGATAGGTCAAGAGTCTGTGGGTTACCTATATCCTTATACATTTATTTCATAATGATCCTTTCCATTGCATTACAGATGAAACTGGTAAATTTGCTTATCCATCATCTTACATATGTGTTTAACAATCTGTACTTCAGGTATGTTAATGAATTTCTACAGACCATGGATTTGGGTAAAGGCAAATGCAACATATTTGTAGACTCTCACTATCCAGCTTATTCTCTGTTATAATGTGCCTTACATGTCCTTAATACTGCTTTCCTTACAGCTTCTTTTACCATCCTTCTTCACTATATCACTTTTATTCTTTGACTTACTTCCTCTCCCATAATGCACACCTTAACTCCACCTATCATCACCCATATTCCATGACTTACCTCCTCTCACTGTAATTCAACCTTACCTGACCTATATTCCTTGAATTAATTATTTTCTAACTCCACTAATACCCTACCCCTTAACTTATATACTCAGACTTGCTTCCTTGAACTTGCAGCTCCCTTACTCCGTGGCTTGCTTCCTCTTCTTCACTCCACAGCATCATTCAACCTTACCTGACCTATATTCCCTCAGTTACTGTCTCTCCACTTAATTGCAAGTTGCGTCACCCATATTCGCTACCATACTTCCTCTTCCTTACTCCATACCTTCACTCCACCTTACATCTACCTTTTTAATGTCTCACCTATTCTTCATTATTGCTAAGAATATATAAAGTTTTCCTTTTGCTGGAAATATAATGATTGCATGGGGGGGGGTATAGATGACAGAAAGAATTTTGCTTTCTTGAGTTATAGTGTTTAAACTGTATTGTGTCTTACACTCCACTTAACTACTGACTTGGACGCCTTCCTCACCATTTCACCTCACACTTCTGCATAGACTTTAACCTAGTTGCCATCTTATAACTTACTTCTTTCTGTCTCTTTTTCAGCATTTAAGCTTTGTGCTTGAGATACAGGCTGTCCCCCTATCAGCAATCTAGCAAGGTAAAGAAATCCAAACAGAACAGGAGGGAATACCCAACCGGAAAGCCCTACGTGAACTACCTAGTCTCTTCTTGCTCAGCCTCACAGTGTAGGTGACAACCTACAGTTAATTTAGGTATTTAACTAAAAATTGTGAGTGCTTTAAAGTAGTACTAAGTGTAAGGGCCAGCACACCCGTGGACCTACCCCTTAGGCCATCTATTAATATTGTACTTTTTCCTCCTTTACCCCCTATACTAGTGAATTTAATGTAATTCCTATATATACCACCAGAGGGCAGCTGAACTCAAGGCATATAAAGCTGTTTCTTACTGCCAGCCAAACTCCTCTAGCTCTGCGGACTAGTCTCTATCAGTTACCCCTGTTAGTACTCTTACTTCAAGTAATTACCCCCACCCCATGAATGATTTTAAAAGGAATTAACCTTGCTAGTCTTAAATATAAATAAACCAGAACACCTTAATTAACTCTCTAAACAACCTTACTTTTCCTGCTATAGTGCTCTTTAATATTGCCTTTTCCCCATACACATCTATACTAAAAGCTCACCCTCTTATGTCTTATGATAAGTAAATACAGAAAGTGCCTCTTACCTACTCAAAGCTTGTAGAACACAGTCTCACTGTATAACCGATTGCCTCTCAGCCTCTCTCAGCTGTGACCCGCTTTGTTCACCCTGCGGGTGAACTCTGCTCCCCTACCCTACCCCCAATTCCCACCCACCCCATTGGTCCTAAACTTATACTTCTTTAACCACACCTTCTCTCCCATCCAACCAATCCCATTCACCATCCTTTTCACAAAATTAACCACACCCATACATTTGTTTCTATCAGTTACACTAACCCACTACTTATAGTAATTTACCATATCCCTTTTCCTTTAGCTAATAAGTATTAGTTCCCTTCTCTCAATGCTCTCCTTATCCAATACCACCTTTTTTCTTAATTTCAGATTTAACTCCTGAAACTTCTTATACATAATCTCAACAAGATGCCTTTAGTAGTAAAAACTAATATAACCAAATCAATACTTGTAGCTTTAATTTCAATTGCCCTCACCTCTGCCTACCTCCTTACCTCCTTTGAAAAACTGTACTATTACCATTTTAACGACTCTCTAAAACAAACAGCAATACATACTCCTATACTCCCTAATAGTCAGACCAATATCACTTCCATTTCCAGCTATCTACTACCTAAATACCATAGACTCTCCCACATTAAATTCAATAAACCCACAGTAAAGAAAGTAAAATATCAAAAAAACTTTATAACTACTTCTGCAATAAAACTAAATAAGCCCTCCTTAAAAGATGGTGACATCCACCCTAATCCTGGCCCTACCAATCCTGCTACCCTAATAACTAACCCTGGTCCTACAAATCCTGCTACCCTAATAACCCAACCTAAACTCCCTAACTCTTTCCTAATAGGACATCTGAATATCCGCAGTATTAATAACAAAGTAGCCCATCTCCATGCCCTTCTAGATATTCACTGCTTTGACATCTTCTGCCTGACAGAAACATGGTTAAAACCAGAGACCAAAGACAATGAAATCATTCCCCAAGGATATAAAATATTAAGACAAGACCGAATAAAAAGCAAGGGTGGGGGAGTAGCAGCTCTATTCAAAAATGGACTTCAAATTTCCACTTTACCATACAACCCACCTCAGCATAGTAAGGCAGAAGTCCTTATCACCAGGTTTCAAATCAACCAAAATAAATCTTTATATATCATCTGTATCTACCTACTGCCCGATAATAATATCAATACTATACAGGATATTCTAAGCTGGGTGTCCTCAACTTACCCCCAAGAAACAATAATACTTGATGATTTTAATACTGACTGGAATGTTGTCAACGCTAATAATCCTACCTCCCATATCAACCTTCACGGCTTTAGTCAAACTATCACCTCCACATCTAGAATCAATAAACCAAACAAGAAAGAGAGCACTTTAGACTGGATATTTATAAATAAACAGAAACAAGCTTACAAGGTAGGAACTCTGCCAGACAATGTAAGCGATCATACTTTGACCTACATCCTAAGGCAAAAAAATGATAGCTCTACCCCCCCCCCCCACACACACACACACATAGGATTGCACATACCAACAAACACTTTAACCCAGTATTATTCCAAAATGAACTTAGTGCCTGTGACTGGAACCCTTTAAAAACTCTACCACTTGAAGAAGCTGTTAAATACCTAAACTCTAAATTCTTATCTATCCTTGATAAGCATGCACCCAAATGGTCCATTAGAATGAAGTCCAAACCAGCCCCGTCTCTTTCTAAAGAAACCAGACAGAACATTTTACTTAGGAAAAGTCTTGGGCTAAATGGAGAGCTAACAAAAATATCTCAGATCAACAAATTTTTAGGCAGTTGAGAAATAGTACAAAAAAGGCAATACTTACAGACAAAAAGAACTACTACTGTAAACTACAGCAAAATCACCAAAACAATCCCCATAAGTTCTGGTCTAGTATAAATAAACTCCTCTTCCCAGGCCACTCGCGTACAACTACCCCATTACAGGCCGAACCAAATACCCGCCACCAAACTGCCAATACCATCAATACCTTTTTCACTGAGACCATACAATCACTAGCCAGTCAACTAATCCCAGACAACTCAAGCCTTCCCACCACCATACCTGGCACTCTACCAACATTCCATCTGCAACCCATCTCAACCACTCTCATCTACAAATTCATCCAAAAACTTAAACCTTGTACTCCTTCGGCTGACCAGCTGCCATCTGAATACCTGCAAAAAGCAGACAAAGTAATTTCCTATCCCATATCCATCCTCTTAAATAGAACCATTAAGGAAGGAATCATTCCAGACATCTGGAAAAACTCAAATGATTACTCTAACTACCGGTCAATAGCTCTTTTATCACCCTTAGTAAAAATTATGGAAAAATGCATTCACCAACAACTATTAAACCATTTATCTCAACATAACATAATAGCAAACTGCCAGCCATGGCTTTAGGCCATCCCATAGCACCACAACTGCCCTATTATCCTTTACAGAAGCCATCAATAGAAATCACAATAAAAACAACCTCTCATCTGCACTCTTTATTGACCTATAAAAAGCTTTTGACATGGTAAACCATGCCCTTCTTATCAACATTCTTGAATCCCTTTCCCTTGACTGTCTGGCAGTTAAATGGTTCAAGTCCTACCTTACCAATAGGCAACAGGCAGTTCTCTGGGAAAATAATATATCATCCCTTCTGCCAGTCACCCTCGGAGTCCCTCAGAGCTCTATTCTAGGTCCACTTCTTTTCTCACTGTTTATCAATGACCTTCATGTAGCTATTCCACAAGCTACCTGCATTCAATATGCAGATGATTCTACACTAGTATGCTCAGCAAACTCCCCATCAGAACTACATTCTCTAACTCAGAATGTATTTAACATAGTTGAAACATGGTTCACAAAATGTTGCCTCCTTCTCAATGCTAAAAAAATGAAGCTCCTTCTCTTTACACCCACCAGTAAGTCCTCCCCCATAGATTTCTCGGTCATCTCCAATAATGGCACAATTATATTCCCGACTCTACCACTAAATTGTTAGGAATTACTATTGACAATAATCTTACATTTGACAGCCACATAAATAACACCATAAAAACTGTCAACAGAAAAATAGGCTCCTTATACAGAATTAAACCTTTCCTAACTCCAATAGCCAGAACCAAGATTGCACACTCCCATTTAATTTAAACTCTTCTGTATGCTTCACCCATATATACTAACCTAAAGAAAAATAATCTTATCAAACTAATTAATTCCTATAATAACATCACCAGATTTGCCAATGGCAATCCCTTTAGAACTCACCACTGTCTGAATCTAATGCAGCTAGACTGGCTTGAACTTTAAAACCATCTGAAAGTCTCCCAACTCACCATTGCTCACAAGATATTTTATCAACCTAACAGCACTCCTATACTCTCCAATCTCATAATCCCTTACAAAAACCTAAATTCCCTACGCTCTTCCAGCAAACATCTTGCTAACATAAGCAAGTCTAACAACATGGCTGGAGATTCTCTGTTTTCCAACTCTGTGGGAAAAAACTGTAACCTACTGTCTAATGAACTAACTTTACTTTCTTCACTACCTCTCTTTAAACAAAACCTCAAAAGACACCTCAAACACACTGGTTATGCCCCTGCAGCAATGCTGATTAACCTTCTGCTTCACTACTGATATTTCCTCCTCTAGAACCATAACTTTAATTCACACTCCTTGGAAGCAGGACTGTAACTGCTGAACACAATTCAACATACTGGTGTAATCTATCCTGTTTGATGTTCTGAAAGTCCACATGAATCATACTGTATAATAATTTACCCTGTACGTATTGTCACCTTTACTATTGTAAATACCTACTTTATTTTATTATTACTTCCTGTATTTTTAGTATTCTTTTTTATTGAAATCCTTTCATTTACTATGTAATAATATTGATTTTTAATTTTTAATTTCAATTTTTATTTGTTACTACTGGAGCTTTTCTCCCTGGGCCTCTACTGAAAATGGAATATATCCAGTTGGACTAGCCCGGTTAACAAATGTAAAATAAAAATAAAATAAATAAAAGGGAAAATGTTGTTTTTACCATTTTTTTTCTATATATTGTTGAGGTGAATAAAGGCTACGTATTGATATCATTATTCTTCACAGTGACAGATGGATTTTTTTTTTTTTTTTTTTTTTTTGTAGTCGGGTTTCTAAGTTGAATTAACTGATCACAAAAAACTTTCTATGTAAATTATTCAAAGCATATTTTAAATAACTTTATAATTAATCTAGTAATCTTGATGTTCAGATTTTGGTTTTGTTTATGCTTTCCGTGTTTTATTAGATTACTTACAGAAAGAGAGAATGTGTGTGTGTGTGTGTGTGTGTGTGTGTGTGTGTGTGTGTGTGTGTGTGTGTGAAGGAGAAGCTGAGAGAAATAACTCAATCACATGAAATAGGTAATTTAGGTTAGCATGATTTGAAAAATAAATGTTTAAATTGTTGATTTTCTGTGGGCTCTTTAAAATGTTACTGTACATCTTTGTGGACAAAGTGTGGAGCTTTAGTTATGTTATATTTATATCTTTTATTTATTACTCAGGGCTTTGAGATTATGAACCAAATTCTAATGTACCTTCACAGCTGAGGTAAAGTTATTTTTGACCAACCTGTGTACAGCATAATAAAACAACCGAAGAAAGCATAACCATAATGAAATGCCTGTTTGTTACAGATTCATAGGTAAGTACTAGGCTAGAAGCCCATGCAGGCCATTTTAAGCCTAGCCAGTTTCCCTTTTTGTGCTCAAATTGGCATATGCTATTTGGTTAGAGATTCACCTTACCGATCCTATGGAAGATAATTACATATTACCCAAAATGAGAATAACTGGGATCATAACATAGATAATTTCAGGGGACCCATGCATGGGTTAATGGTCTGTGCAGGACATGTTGTTTAGGCCTTGTATCCTTTTAGTAAGGTACCTCTGTGGACATTTCAATTGTTGCACGTCTGAATAGTTACATGCCAAAGGGGGCATTATGTTCAAAAGTTTCCCTTATGAGGGGTGAGTAAAGGTGGACAATGATATCCTTATATTTAGACACAATCCCCTTGTTTATAAACTTTGCAATATAGAAAGACATTCTTACAACAATAGACACATGTTGGGCAAAAGTTAAGTCACGGTCTACATAGGTTCCCAAATCCTGAACAGCTGGTTCATCTCCTATGGGCATATCGTCAGTGCGGTACCTCCCTGGGTTGATAACTTCCCAAAAGATACAATAATGCATTTTTGTCAATTAGTTTCAGTCCATAATTTTGGCACCAGTTATTTATTTGAGACAAACCTTCCTGCAGGATTGCCAAGTCATTTGGGAATTCAATAACTGTTCCTAGCTTGCAGAGATTTATAAATGTAGTCAGGCAGAGCTGTCTGGTACTCCATTTTACTTCAGAAAAGTAGATATCAAACAGGATAGGTCTGAGCACAGAACCCTGGAAGAGTCCACTGGTGATTGATATCTCTGTGGAGATGATATCCTCTGTTTTGATCTCTGGTTTCCTATCTGTGAGCCAGTTGTCAAGCTCCTATTCCTTCAAAACTGACCACAAACATTGAAAAACAAATCATCCCATATCACACTTTTAGCAACACATTGCACAGCAACTGTTTTTGTGTTTTTGTTTGAGGATTATGGACTTGAACAAAGAAGTGCTAAGTAAACAACATGCAGCCTACAGAAGATTCTCCCTTTGATCTGTGACTGATGACATCAGATCATCTGAAACTCTACAGATATAATGGGATATTTTTCTACCTCTGTGAATACAAATTACTTCTATATTCTGCTTGTTATTAAGCTTATGTTAGCATACATTGGGGCATTTACTTAAATTAACTATACTCCCTGAGTCCATTAAATCTTGTAGCTCCTTGCCTTCTGAAAATTGTGTGCATGTCACTTGTTTAGTTATTACATAGTAACAGCATGAATATTCTATATATTTATATTTCCTTCTCAGGCTGCATTTCAGACATTTGAACATTCCTAGCAGCAATGCTGATCCCTTTGCAGATACAAATTTTCTCTTTTTCTTCTTACACCTGTAACAAGTTAGAACTGTGTCAGACACATTGAGTTTCAAAGCCATTGCTGATTTGTTAACTATTGGTATAGGTTTGATACACAAATTGCAGTATAACTGAAAATATTTGGTACAACACATAAAACTGCAGTAATGAGTTTATCTGAACTTATATTAAACAATTAATGCTCTTTTAAATCAACAGCAATCAATTTGATAATTTCTGATTTACTATTATTAGTCCTGAAGAGTCCGTATGTTATAAGTGACAAAAGTACGTAACTTTTTGTTACTATCTTGTTCTTGTTCATCACTTGCACTGGTAGGCTGCTTCCTCAATTATTTCTTGGTTCTACTAATATTAGGCTTTAACCACAGTTTAATAATATGTGTAAGATCATGCATATGGGTTCTTATACATACATAACTATCCAGTTGTGAAATTTAATAGCCTGTATTTCAGGAGGAGCAGCTACTGCAGACAAAATTTCTTTCCTTTACTTTCTTATAGTCCAAATAATATGTACCAGTCATTTCAATAAATATATCTTTAAAACTTCTCCAGTCAATTTGAAGAAAGGATTTTAGCCAATGCATTTCTGCTCCTGATTTTTTTGTGCAGCATAGTGCTGAAAAGTAATTAAGTATGACGCTATATAATCTTCCTTGTAGATATGGGACTCATCAATGCATGACGATATGTTTCTGTTGCTCATATAAGCTCACTAATTGCTGGTATATAGCCAGCCTTCTCTGCAGCAGGGTTTCAGTTAATTTATCTGTAGTTCACTTTGGTTCTACAAACACTCTACAAGAACACAGACACAGTTCGGTATTTGGCAACTGCAAGTGGCTCATGCAACTCACTTTCAGGCTACTGCAGCTCATTTGCTAACTTGGAATGTAACACAAGTGCAACAGCTTCATTTATCATGATGGGAAAGACAGCATTTGGAAACGTCTAATTTCTAAGTTTTAACAATACTGTGCTGAAAATAGTTAATTTTAAATGCAAATGAACCAGAACCATTTATTGTAGGCTATAGGCAGAAATAGCAAAGCACTCTCTTCTAAAGAATGCTAATGCTTCTGTCTGCTGTCCATACCACATGTAGTATTTTAATAATAATGGAGTCAGAAGTAACAAAAAATATATCTTTTTATTCAGCTTAGAAATGTCTCTACTACAGACTGTAAAGCAACTTTTGAAAAGAAAGAGAAAAAAGTGAAAGTTCAGATTTTTCCCCTGTTCATTTAAAAAGAAGTCCAATTATAAACCCAATTTCTGGTCCAACTAACATGAATTTGCTGCAGTTGCCAAATGAACTGGTTCTGTACCCAGAGGATACAACTGCAGATCCCAGTTACACAGCATATCAAATTGCTCTCTAAGAAGCTAGAGATACCTTCCTTTATGAGGATCCCTCTTCAAGAATGAGGATCCATGTCCAAATGAGGCACATTGCAGCTGTCCACTGAAACTCCAGTCATGGACATTATACCTCCCCCCAAAGACCATCCTGAATCTGTCATGGTCTAGAAAAGCCATTCTTTTATAAAACAGCAAATAAGACAATTGGTTTCATATTTACCCATTAAGCCAACGTGCAGAAATTTCTCTTCAAAGACATAACATTACCTAACTGCTCTTAAAGAAAACAATAATATTTATATCACAAAATGTCATTAACAATACTTTAAAGTACAAATACTTAGAAATCCAACACTTTTTTACAATACTACATCACATATACCATTCAGTACTCCAAACTGTTGCAATGTGTGTGTGTGAGTGTAGGTCCAAGAAGACCCTGGATGCAGGACATACGTAAAAACACACCAGCTCATTTAATTTTGTATCTTTAAAATAAACATAAACAGTATCTCATTTACTTGTGAACCATGGAATTCATTCCACACATCCTCCAGGAAAAAGCTGTATTTTAAGGATTTATTTCAGAATGTCAAAAGCCCAAAATCTTGAATTTCAAAACACTGAGAACAAAATCCTGAAAATTCAAAACACTGAATCCCATAAAACTGAAAAAAACACAGGACACCATCACTTACTATATTCCAGCACAACTACATAGAGAAACAAAAGACAAACCATATTCCACTTCTCCACTATAAGCAGAGGGGGCAAGCCCCCTGTTCCCCCAACACCTCTTGCTACTTAAATATATCAACTCCGAGATCACACTACACTACACTAAGATGTGTTATGTTGTAGTATAGCAAGCAAGAAGGGAACATGACTAAGGTTACAACAGGCAGTCATGAAGCACATAATGGTATGTTTGCCATTTTGTTCTGTGGACTGCAATCTTGGAGTTGATATATTTAAGTAGCAGGGGGGTGTAGGGGGTGCAGGGCAGCTTGCCCCCCTACTTATGTTTGGAGAAGTGTAATATGTTTCTGTATGTAGTTGTGCTGGAATATGCTGGAATATATGTGTTGGTGTCCTGTGTTTTTTTCAATGTTATGAAATTCAATGTTTTGAGTTTTCACTGTTTTGAATTTTCGAGATTTTGGTCTCAGTGTTTTGAAATCCTAGCATTTGGGCTTTCAACATTCTGAAGTGAATCCATATTTTAGCACAAGAAAAGTCCAAGACTACAGACCTATCCCAAGCCCAACATTCAGCCCAAAAATATAGGTATATCTCCCAAGTATAATCGACAGGTAGCCCTGATTGGACTCTCACTCCATAATTCCTGGGTCTTCCTTCAGATGATCCATCATAGAGGAACTTGCTTCCTAGTTTGCTGATTTCTGGAAACCTACTTTTATACAATATTAATTGACAATTAAGACTTTGCTATCTAGCTAATTAATACAAAGTACAGCCAAGATGCTTCAGCATAGGAATGCTCCCACATATGGCAACATGCATTTAAAGGCACATTACTCCTTTTCTAGAACCAACATGTTGCAACTACACATCCATCACAAAACCAGGGGGAATTGGAATAAAAAAATGGTTGCAGGTCCTCGACAATCCTTCAACCTTTATGTTAGCAAGTCCAGGCCTATGGGGCGCAGTAAACTAAAAAGGATAAAAGGATTGTGCCCGCTGACACATCTTTGCATCACCATCAGTTGCAAAGGGGCGTGATCGTTTAGTAAACTGAAATGCCTGCTGATCATACAGAAACTGAAGACATACTGTAGAAGGGTGACCTTATTGCAAAACAGTTTCTTTCAGCTGCAGAGTATCTCTTTCTGTATTTTTCAGTGTCTTGCTGATACAGCGCACATAACGTTCCTCTCCTTGAATATCTTGGCATATCCCCTAAACCCACTACTTACACAATGGTATATACGGGAAACTCCTTAGTAAAATTAAGAGTTACATCTGCTTCAAGAGACCACTGAACCTTGTCAGGAGCTTTTCCTCCTGTGAGGTGTGTAAAAGGATATGTAATAAGTCACAACATTAGGCACAAACTTTCTGTAGTTCCCAATTTGGAAAATTCCAAGTAACTGTTAGAAAAGGTGGTTTTCCTATACAACTTGGATTTAAAGCAACCATCACCCATAGTGTTTGATGCCAAAACATCCCTAAATATACAGGCTTAGAAGCTTTTGCTAACAGTATTTATTTTTATTTATTTTCCATTTGTTAACCGGGCTAGTCTAGCTGGATACATATCCATTTTCAGTAGAGGCCCGGGGAGAAAAGCTCCACACAAAATTTAAGCATACTAAGAATATACATTTAGTAATAAGTACAACAAAAAAAACCTAGGGCACTTATGAACGTTTTACTAGGTAGTAGAAACAAAATTGTAAAATTTGTACTAGGTCATTAGAAGTGGACATTAAAAAGCTAAAGATTAGCTATAAGTTTTAGAAAATTGTCAAAGAGAAAGATGTAAAGCAGGAGATGTGAAGGAATTAATGTAGAAATACAAGAGAGGGAAAGAGTGAGAAAACAGTAGTCAAGTAAAGTGACGAGTTAGGGAGATGGTAGAGAGGGTGGTGGAGAGAAAGTAGGAGTGAGTCAGAGGATTAGAGGATAACAAAAGGGCAAGACAAAAGAAAAAGTAAGTATAGATATTAGTCAAAGAATGAAGTTAAGGTTGAGTAGGGGGAGTAGGGCAAGAGAAAAGAAATAGTAAGTATATACGCAAATATAGTGGAGGCACTGATTTGTTAGAGCAATTTCTTGTTTTTTTAAACTCAAGCAGTGAATTTCTTAAATTTAGTTCTTCAGGTAATAAGGAAGGTCTCCCATATCTAGACACTTCTATTTCTAAGCGTGATGGTTGCTTTAAATCCAAGTTGTATAGGAAAAACACCTTTTCTAACAGTTACTTGGAATTTTCAAGCAACCATCCTAGAAAACTATTTACTAACATTTTTAGGAGCCAGATTATACGAGCTATTAGAATACCTCTACTTATTCAGAGATGTTGGAAGAAGTGTTATACATCACCTCTCTCTTCGGAGATAAGGGCTATGACACAAATATGATGACACATATTTGCACAACTACTGTTAAGGAATGGTGCAAAAAATATACATCATTATTAGGTCAGTATTACTACAACAGAAATAACAATAACGTAATTCAGAGTAGTAAAAATAACAATACATCGAATATGGACTTTGGGAGAGCATGTATTTTAGAATTTGGTCCTCACTTCAGTAAAATTAAAAAAATTATGATTAGTAGTTGGAACATCATCCAGGCGGATCAGGATATAGTCAAAATATTGGGTACTCCGCCAATATTCATCAATAAAATTGGGCGTAACATCAAGAGTCTGTTAGAAAGAGGAACCATCACTAAATATTTGACCCACAAACATACCACAAAGTGTGGCAGGTGCAAGTAATGCTACGCTATTTTAGAGGAAGGAAACATAATATTAGAGAATGTAAATAGGACAAGTGTTAGATTTATACAAGGCAACTGTGACACTAGATGGGTAATTCACCTAGCTAAATGTACAGCCTGATCTGGATTCTATATAGGAAAAACAGAACGAAAATTTAATAAAGGCATATACGCACATTTATATAGTATAAAGACTAAGGATGCTAACAACGCACTCTATAGGCATGTTAAAAAATGTGGAGATGGACATAATTTCAAATTTGCCATCATTGACAGTGTTCATATAGACCCCAGAGGGGGTGACTATAAAGGACTACTGTCTTACAAAGAAATTTGGTGGCAGTTATATACTGATGCCTCTAATGAACCGGGATTAAATGACTATATTAGTATCAAGCCAATGTTATAATGTATACAACTACTGATTATAGTTATGATTTGAATACATTTATATCAGTTTTTGAATTATTGCCTTAACTTGTTAATTATTGTTATCTTTATTATTATTATTATCATTTTTATTACAAGGAGTATGAGCTTTATTTATTTTAATGTCATTTCAAGCTATTTCAGGTTGTAGTACTTCATACCATTAAGTGTATTAGTTTGTATGTCAACAGTGGTTTACTGCTTATACCACTTTAAATTGCGCTGTTTTGGTGCCAAATAAGTTATTTAAATGAATTTGTTATATTCGTATGGAGTTCTGATGAAGCTCGCAGTTCAGCGAGTGAAAGCGCTTAACTTTGGACAATAAATATGAAATCTGGTTTTTATATTTCGCTCCTTTTGCTTTTGTTGTGACCTTGTTCAAATCAGCGTGTCAAGACACAGGGGATCAGTGTTTATTGTATTTGGTTCTGTTTGGTCATTTTGAACGCTGAGGATTTTGTTTTTGTTTCCTAGTATTTACAGTTAAGCTTGCTGATAAGTGAGACTCCCAATTCTCAGAATAAATGAGTACCTCATCTATGTATGCTGCAGAATACTGGGAGTGTGGCTTCAATATTTTATCAATCAACTTCTGAAGGTAGCACTACATACTGAAACAGATCATCAGAGGTTTCCAAGGCTATTTTTCATTTGGGCAGGGGTGAGTGGCATCTGCCAGTATACTTTCATCAAGTCTAATACTGTCAAGTATCTGGCCTTGCCTCCTTATCAGTTCATTATTTATGGCAATAAAATGTTGTTCAGTTTCCTAAAGTCATTACAAATGTGACATTTTCATTGGGTTTAGAGACTAATACTATTGGGAACTATTCCAGTCACTCTGTGACTTGTCAATGAAAAACACATTAAGCATTTTAAATATTTTCTCTTAATAATTGTGTTTTTTTTATTCTGGTACTCTGTAAGGTCTCAGTTTAATTTTTATTCCATGTGTTGTCCCTGTTAAGCTCTATTAGTAAACCAGAAATTTCTGAAAGCACTCCTTTATTTCTTAAGCAAAATTATCTTACTTCCTGTGTACTCATGAAAATAATTTCTCTAGCTGTACTTCAGGCAGAAATGCCCTGGTCTCTCATACAGAAACTTGAGCTTGCAAGCTCTATGCAGAATTCTTTTCTTGGTGCCTTAGTTTTCTTGTTACAGCCATGAATGGACTGGTGATGGGATTAGGCTGCCTCAACATAAGAGAGTGAAGACCACTCTGAGGCAGACAACTCTGCCTCAGGTCTTGGTCACATTAAGGGACTCCCAGAGAGAGGACTGTAAGTTCACTTGTCTGGCAGGCTCTGGTTATCAGGCCACCAGAAGACAGGCAAGTCCATGGTATTGGCAACATGCAATAATGATCTGGTGATGTTTTTTGTGCAAGTTTACCTCTGTGCCCAGCCTCCTGTAACAAACATCCTCTGCCTGGTGTCATCCACTCACTGTTGAGGCATGACACATACTTTGTTTATGGTCTAACACTCCTCATTACCACTGTCCACCCTCTTAGGGTTGCCAAAGGACACTGTCCATAAAACGGAGACTGCCTTTTCTGGACAGCATATTGTCTGGAAAAAATAGAAATCAACTAAAGTAGACTCCCTCTTATCCGGTCTCACTTTAACCAGACTTCTCTTTAATCATACAGTTGGGTAACTCACTACCTGCATTACACTGTCAGCTGATTTTCTGAAGTAGGTAACCAAAGAAAAGCATGCAGCCTAATGGCAACAACAGCTATTGTAGTCCACTGATATACGTGAATCCCATAATTTCATCTGGAATGTCAACTACAAATGGGAATGTGGAAAGCTGGCACCAGCTTTGACATTGAGCTAGATGTTACAGTCTGTTTAAATAGTATGCTTGTTTTACAGATTTTAATATTTGTTTGATCTGCTTCAAGAGACCATTGCTCCTTGTCAGGAGCTTTCATACCTCAAACAAAGTTCACAGAGCACTTGCTTTGATATCCTTGAGTGCAGCCCCACACACACACAAACATGCTGCTAATAGTCTGCTAATGTAAACACGTCACTAAAAACTGCAATTTAACCACTTCTCCACCCTCATTTCTACCTCTGTGTACTCACTGCCCCTACACCTACTCATTATGTTCTTGTTCACACTCCATCACTTGGTCACCTCTCATTGCTTCCAACTTTACTACAGTTCTTCTCTTTCACAAAATATTTATGTGTAATATCTCCCTTTGGTGACAACTGACTTTACTACAGATCATTTCTCTCAGATATAATTCCATATTGTACTATCCCAATATTAGCTAATACTTTCTCACAGTTTTACATCTTACCCTGTTTCCACATATGAAAAGATTTGATTTTTTATTTGACACTGGAATGATAAATATATAATTATTCCATAATCAAATTAGGAATGTTTTTCTTAACTAAACTAATGCCTAATCTCTGAAGGTACTACTAAGGAAATAACTGAAAACTGTAACAAACATATCTTAATGATTACAGCTGAATATTATTACAGAAAAATAAAAAGTTTATAACATGTTTATGTTAAAAGTAAAATAGATGCATGATTATACAAGATATAGTTTCATATAAGTTGTAGCTTTATATTTCATGTGCCTTACAATTGCACCCTCTCTGTACTGACAGATAGCTGAAGGAGTTAAAGGATGTTGTGATGTTATACTATGCTTAAAGAGTCTAGTTTCAGAATGTTAATAGAGGAAAAAAATGTGCCAGGAATCATTTGAAACCAGGTTGCTTTAATAGTACATTCTGGCCTTCTCAGACTTTGTAAGGATGTTTGTGAGATAGTGTGTACTGAAACTAAATGTTACAAGATTAAAAGATAAATTCTTAGACCAGATGGTCTTTTTTTTTTTAAAAAAAGACATATTGTCAAGTGTTCATGTGAAATTGTAAGCGAGGCTCATGAGGACATACAATATTTAAAAACTGCATTAATTGTTAAAAGCCATGTTATGTCAAAGTTCTGCATGCATGAACTTGGTAAGAAAAGGTATATAAGTAGTATTATTTTTCTTTGTTCTTTGAAACTGATTTAAAAATCTTGGCAGGCAGTCTCCCAGCGCTATTGAAATAAGACAGTACTTTCTACATTCTGAAGTGTTATTCTTGACTCAAGACTAAAAGTTAAAACTCTGCTATTTATTTGTGAACTTTAACATTTGGTGCCATCACTCAGATTCAAACCAAGGTTGCTGCGGAACTCTAGGGTTAGGTTTAGATGGATTTAATTGTATTTTTACTAGTTCTGCAGATTTTTAATCTACCTACTTTATTAGTATTTTTAGCTCATAAGTTAGCAGCTACCTGCTGCAGCAGTTTTTTAGCTGTCTTTATGACTTTAAAAGGGTGTACCTCAGCTTTTGCTACAGCTGCTAATACTTCCCACTCTGATTTTGTTGGAACATCCAAATACACCCCTTCTGGTGCACAGTAAATAGTACAATTCCATTTGCATAACAGGCCTGCCCCAGCAATTTTACCAGTGCAGTAAGAATGCCTTTCTTCAATCAATCCTAAAGAAATGGGTATAGTTTCTGTAACAGAATAAATAACAGTAGCATTTGTTACGCTAACTGCTTTTACTTCATGTTTTGATATTGGTATCTAACTATCTGAGGTAACTTTTAAGACAGACTTAGTGACTTCAGTGTCCACCAGGAAAGGAATTTTCTTTGAATTTATTTCTACTTTAACATAGGGTCCCCTTTTGATCTATTGGCAGCAAAGAATTAAGATTTATATCTGTTTTATTATCCTGATATAGTCAGTATGGTGATTTGCAGCACTTAGTAAGAACTCCATGTCTTTTCCATGTCAGTTTATAAGCACTTGCTTTATATGATTTTGTACAGGGGATTGAAGTCCCTGCACAAAACAGTTGCAAAAACTGGCTTAGCTTGTTCTTTTGGATCTGGAATTCCTAAATGCCTAGCAAACACTGCTTTAAGGCAACTTAAATAATCTGCATTTACTTTGCTTACATGCCTGTATCTTAGACTAATCTGTCCTAACTTGACATACTTTTGTAATTTTATTTAACAACCCTATCCTTTTGTCTATTAGTGAATTCAATGTGATAGTAAAATCTGTTATTTCAGCCTTCTCAGGTAACTGTTTTCTTATTTCATCTAAAGTAACTACTTGAAGCAGCTGGTTTAAATCTGTCAAAGTAGGGTTGGAACATTCTATTTTAGTTTTTAATTCCTCCTTAAACCTTAATGGATCTTCTTTAATATTTGGAAAACTTTTATACATAGTATGCAAATCAGCAGGGGTCTATGGGTGATCAACAAGCTGTCTATTATTAGCCCCCAAAATTTCTTTAAGAGGCACCAAAAGATCCTCTCCTGAGGCAATAGCCTCTTGCCCAACCCTATCATGTGAGCCACAGGACCTTCAAATACTAGTGTAACTGTTGAACAGGTAGAAGCTTGATTGAAAATGATAGGAAGAAGAAGAAAAAAACCTCCTTGACTGCAGATGTCTATTCTAAAGATGAAGGGTTGAACAGGGGAACTAGGTTCAGATGTAACAGTACCACGTTGATCTGGTATCCAGTGGGCTTTTGTCCAAAATGCAGGGGTCTGAGAAACAGCAGAAACTTGTACAAAAATCACTACCAGTATATCTGGGGGTTGGAGTTCAGTAGCTACTGGAAGATTATCATCCTCTTCAGAAGGGTCTGTTTTTTGGCCATTCCCAGTTTCTTCTAAACCTGCCAAGACAGGATAAAGGGATCCTGTTTACTGGTCTGCACTGCCTTTTAACCTCTTTTACCTGTTGTACCAACTTCTTATTAGTATTCTGTATTCCCCTTAATGTCAATTTATTTTTCCTTGTAAGAGCTTTAGAATACAAAGAATAAAATACTGCCCATTGTTCCTCACTTACCTTATTTTTCTTTTTTTTCCCAAAATACCCCTCAAATTCTCTAATTTATTCTTACCATAAATTTCATTTAATAGAAATACTTTACCAGGGCAATTTTTAGTAAGCTGAAAAGTACAGTTTTGTACCTACCATAAATGTAGATGTTCGAGGATCCACATTGCTGCAGTCCTAACTATAGGGTAGTCCGCTGTCCAGTCGGTCAGTCTTTTCTTGCCCCAGATGTCAGAAGACCTAATATACCTGCACCAAAAATATGTACAATATATACAAAAATATCAGCATATAACCTCACCTACACAACCACCCCTAAACACAGAGGGAAGGTGGATCCTCTAACATCTACATTTATGGTAGGTACAAAACTGTACTATGTTCTTCGTTCCACATTGCTGCAGTCCTAACTATTGGGTAGAATCCCAAAGCAGAGGTAAGGGAGGCTGGCAAATCATAAAGAAGCAGGAGCTGACAACATGCCTTGCAAAATAGCTGTGGCAAAACCAGCCCTAGACTTAGAGTAGAGAGGAAGGTGATAATGCTTAGAGAAAGTATGCACTGAACTCCAAGTAGCTGCCTCCTTAGTTGCCACCCCTTAGAAATGCTGTTGAAGTGGCAGTAGCCCTAGTGGAATGAGGCCTAATCCCAGCTGGAATCTCCTTGCCATGATGGGAATAACAAAATGCAATGCAAAACCCAATCCACCTAGAAATAGTTTGTTTTGACACAGGCTTGCCCTGAACTCAAAGCAAAGAAACAAACAACTGCTGAGACTGCCTAAAATCCTTAGTCCTGCTCAAATAATACTGTGCACATCTAAAGTGTGCAAAATCTTTTCCCTTTATTTTGGGGGTCTGCATAAAAGTAGGCAAATGAATAGTTTGGTTTAAAGCCACACTAGAAACCACCTTAGGCATAAAAGAAGGATTAGCCCTATCCTTATGGAAAATCAAAAGGGCTCTACTGCCATAAGGGCCTGCAACTCAGACACCCTTCTTGCAGAAGTAATAGCCAACAGAAAAGCAGTCTTCCATGACAAGTATTTAAATTCAGCAGTAGCTGCAGGCTCAAAAGGTTGTAGAGTAAGTTTTTCCAACACAAAATTGAGATCCCAAGGGGGTCTTATATTCTTTGCCCTCTAAGAAACTGCTTGAACAAAGGATGCGAAAACAATGGTGGGTCACAATCATAGTGAGCTGAAATTGCTGCAGCATGAATCTTAATGGAAGAGAAGGACAAACCTTTGTCCAATAACTCAGTAAGATATTGAAGAGCCACACTCAAATTAGGCTCAGAAATCTCCAAATTCTTTGCTGTACTCCAAAATAAAATCTCTTCCATTTGTCTGCGTACACTTTCCTTGTACTAGGTCTTCTAGCTTCCATAATCACATTTAAAACTTGTTGAGGAAGTTGAGACCTGCTGTGTTTCAACACAGAATATGCCAGGCTGTTAGATGAAGAGAGTGGAGCTTGACATTGAGCAGATGACCGTCCTTCTGAGATAACAGATGCGAATCAAAGGTAAAGGCCATGGAGGCTTCCTTACCAGACTCCTTAGTAGTGGGTACCAGTGTTGCGAGGCCAATCTGGAGCTATTAAAATCATCCTTGGCTTGTCTTGTCTGACCTTTAAGAGCACCTTTGGAAGAAGAGGCAGAGGTGGAAAGGCATACACATGAAGATTTTTCCAACTGAAAGAAAGAGCATCCACTTTCCAAGCTGTGTGATGAAACCCCTTTGTGCAAAACTTTGGCAGCTGGTGGTTCAGTGGAGAAGCGAACAGATCTATGTCTGGAGTTCCCCAGGACACTGTCAATTTCTGAAATACATGAAGATCCAGTTTCCACTCGTGGGGATCCATGATTTGTCTGCTTAACACATCTGCTAAGGAGTTGTGGGCTGGCGGCAGAAACGTTGCCTGAAGAGTTAGTTGCAAGCTGAGCGCAGTCTCCCATAAAATCATTGCTTGCGTGCATAGAGGATAAGAATGTGTTCCCCTTGTTTGTTGATGTACCACATGACAGTTGTGTTGTCTGTTAGAATCAACACCTGCCCTGGAAGAAGTAACTCCTTGAAAGCCATTAATGCAAACTGGACTGCTAACATCTCCTTCATGTTGATATGTAGATGCTGTAGTCTGGCAGGCCACTTGTCTTGTATCCACTTTCCATTTAGATGAGCTCCCCAAGCAATGTCCGAGGCATCTGTCCTTAAAATCTGACTAGTCCCTTCTGGCCGGGTTGTTTAGGTGACATTCCTGAGCCCACCACAAAAATTCTTTTTGAAGGCAAGGTATTATTTGAATGACAGTGTCCAAATCCTGGCAGTGCTGTGTCCATACATTTTGAGATACCATTGCAGCTTCCTCATATGCAGTTTGGCATTGGGAAGCACTAGAATACAAGATGCCATGAACCCTAATGCTTGAAGGACTGTCCTTGCAGTCAGCACGGACTGATGAGATAGTTGATGGAAGTAAAAGGATAGACTCTGTTGTTTGTCCGGGGTTAAAAGGCCATCTGGGCTGCTGTATTCAGTCTCACACCCAGAAAGCACATGTCTTGAGAGGGTACTAGACTGGACTTTATTTCGTTCACAGAATACCCTAGGCATCTTAGCACTGCTATAACATATTCCAGATGCTGCAGAAGGTCTTCCTTTTCTTGAGCCAGAATCAGGCAATCGTCCAAGTAAGGATAGATTTGAATTCCTTGTAGCCTGAAGTAAGCTATCACTGGAGCCAGAACCTTTGTGAATACTCTGTAGATAAGCCAAAGGGCAATGCAGAGAACTGATAATGAGAATTTCCAGCTAAAACGCAGATACTTCCTGCAACTTAGTCTTATAGGCACATGAAGGTAAGCTTCCTTGAGATCTAAAGTTACCATCCAGTGATCTTTGCCCAGCAGAGGTAAAAGCTGTTGTAACGTCAACATCTTGAACTTTGGAATGTCCAGATAAGTGTTGAGGATAGATAAATCCAAAATTGGTCTCCACGTGTTCCCCTTCTTTGGTACTAGGAACAAGAATAAAATCCTAGGCCCCTTTCTGATACAGGGACTGGCTGAATGGCCCCTATTTGGAGTAACAGAGAAATTTGCTTGTGAGCCTCTGTCCTTTGTGGAGGAGGAACGTCTGGCATGCCTTTGAAAGGGGCAATGTATGGAAATAAAACCTGTAACCGTGGTGAATGATATCCAACACCCATCTGTCTTGAGTAATTAAATCCCAATTTTCTTTGAAAAGAGACAGTCTTCCTCCCAAAGGAGCTGCCAGACAAGAATCTACTGGCAGCTGAAAAGGCAGGTCATCGGGTCTAAGGACTGAGCCCTCACCAGAAGTCTGAGCAGGTGAACTCCCTGTTCTGGGCCAAAAAGACATTGCTGAGCTCTGCCCTACCGTCCTCCCCTAGACTGGGAATCATAAGCAGGATATGTCCATCCCTTAGCAGGCCAATTTCTACTAAACTTCGGTGGCTGCACTGCAAAAATCTTTAACAGTTTGCATAGACTTAGCTTTGTCCTCCATTTTCTTTAAAACTGCTTCCACAGGTGAACCAAACAACACATCAGACTGTAAAGGAGCATCCAAAATCCTTGTCTTAACATGCTCAGCTAAATTCTGATCCCTCAACCAGGCATGCCTGCGAAGAACAGAACTAGTGGCAGCCACCCTCGAGGAGGCCTGTACAGCATCAAAACCACATTGCAAAGAATGCTTGTTCAGACACATGAACTAAATCCAGCAACTCTTTACACTCAATACCTTCCGCAAAGCATCCACCTTAGATTTCAATTGTGAAGATAATTTTGATATTTTAGCATGTGAAACTGACAATTCCGCCCCTCATGGCTAAAGTGGAAGAAGTATACACTTTCTTTCCCCATCTATCCAAAGCCCTTGCCTCTTTATCAGTGGGAACAGGGTTTTAACAACAGAAACACCTTTAGGTCCCTGAGAAACAGTTTCGGGTCTGCCCTAGGACTCTTAAAAGATACTTATGAGCTTCAGGCACCCTATAGTACCTATCAGGTTTAACAGGAGCAGGAGGCAAAGAATCAGGATTCAGGGAAGCCTCAAAACATCTTCCACCATTCAACATAGGAGGTATAGCTAAGGGCCTATGCTGGGGTAAAAACAAGAATTCCCTAAGCCTTTTCCTGGAATCAGAGTAATCCTGGCCTTCCCATTTAAAGTGTTCCCTCATGGAATGCAGAGTCTCTGAAAATGAGAAATTCTCAGGAGGAGAAGCTGTAGGAGTGGAATCATCCACATCAGAATCAGAATAAGGAGGATACTCTTGCAAATCTTCCAAGCCTCTGAACACTGTTCAAAACTCTCAAACTCAGGTTCCACCCTAGGCCTCTTATCAGGAGGGGGCATAGAACCTCTAATCATAGTAATCAAATCTTCTGCCATTTTAAGCATATGTTTCTTAGGCACAGAACCTGAAGTGCTAGGAGAAGCCCCCACTGAAGCTAAACTTGGCTCTCAAAGTTTGGAAACAGAAGGAGAGGCTCTAACTACCTTGGGAAGAGGAAGAACAGTTACCTGAGAAGCCCCTTCAGCCTGGCCTACCTCCTGAAGGCACATCCTGTAACAGTAAAGTCTCTGCCTGAGACTCCAAAGAAACTCCTGGCAAAACCTCTGGCTCCACTGAGCCTTCTAAAGCTGGGACTGCCGGTTCATCAACCCTAGGCTTTGCTGTTTTGTCCTTGCTTTTAGCATCCGACGGCATTTTATAATTTTCCCAAACACTAACCTGGCACAGTCTAACCGTCTCTTAATAGTGCGTTTATTAAATCTAGCACAAGAGCGGCATCCAACAACGTCGTGCTCAGGCCCTAAACAAGGTATACACAAGGTATGGTAATCCCTATGAGGTATCTGTTTCCCACAAGAAATACAGTTATTCACTTTTCTGACATCCGGTTAAATACTGAGGCAAGAAAAACCAAAATGTTCCAACTTTGATTCGGTCTGAAACTCCGACTTCAGAAAATTTCAGAACGCCAACCTGCAAACTGCTTCTGCATCGGACCATGCGGCAAAAGACAGAGGATATCGACTGGACAGCGGACTACCCTATAGTTAGGACTGCAGCAATGTGGAACGAAGAACATCCACTCATTCAAATACTTACAACTTTCCTTTTCATAATTATGATACATAAAATATGCAGGTGTTTCCTTTACAGGGATTTGATCCTGTCTGCTTAACTTTGTTCCCATTTTCCTATTAAGAATTACCTTGTAGATCCTGGATTCTGGTGATTCATAAAAAAAATGACTACATGAATTCACACACCATTCAGGGTAATGATGAAACTACTTTGTCCTCTTTTTGCATGTTGATTGCATTTACTAGCAGACTTCCCTTACGTTCTAATGAATCCAGAATATGTTCTGAACATTACAGTAGACATAATCCATGGAAAAGTAGCAGCACTATTGTAAATGCAAGACCTTCACTGATTTTTCTTGTATAAACTTTATCCAGTCTTCATGTCTAGCCATTCATTCATATTTTGCTTGTAATATATGTGATTTTGAAAATAAATCTGGTGCTGTTTTCTGAGCCAGAATGTAACAGTGAGTTAGAGAGAAGGTTGCTCTGTAGGAAGTAGTCAAGGAGTTGCTGATGAATGCACTTTTCTAATATTTTGGCTAGTGGGGAGAGAATGGCAATGGGTCGATAGTTTGAGAAGTCTGTAGAGGATCCACCTTTATGTAATATCTTCCAAAGTATAGGGACATACTGTTCAGAGATGGAATGATTGATTAGGATGAATATAGGGTAGGAAATAGTGTTAGCAGCTAGTTTTAGAAATTCACTAGGGAGGTGATTGGCCAAAAGTGAAATGAGTTTTAGTTTGGTGAGGAGCCTTCTTATGTAGTTGGTTTGAATGGGTTTGATATGGAATGAGCTGGGGGTGGAAGCTGAGGAGTTGGGTACTGTTAGGGGTGTCTTGGAATTATTGCTTATGAGGAAGGTTATAGAGTTAATAAAGTGGGTGTTAAATTGTGCTGCTATAGAGTCTGAGGTATTGCTGGATGAGGGTGCTGTTGTTGTGAGTTTTCCTGGATTAAGGAGCTAGTTTAAACACTGTCAAAATTTTCCGGGGATTATTGTAATATTTTTGTTGGCAAATTTGAAAGTATGCTTTTTTTTTGTCCTGCTTTATTTGTTTTTTACCCTGATTTCTTAAATGCTGATAGGATGTGAGGAACTCTTTGTTTTTGGTACTTTGGTAATTGACCAGGCCCTGTCACTTAGTTGAGTAGTGATTAGTTTCTTTGGTTAGCCAAGTTAGTTGTTTAGGTGTGGTACATATTTTTCTTATGAAAGCTAGCTTGTTTAAAATGTCAAGAAATGTATTATTAAAGTACTGTATGGTGAGTTCTAACTGGAGTCGTTTTAAAGGTGTCCAGTCACATTGTTGTAGTAATGAATTGAAAATAGAGAGGGAGAATTTTTTTTTGTTTCAAATGGAATGGAATGCAGTGTTGGTAGGTGTGTGAACACGTTTCCTGAGAATAGAGATTGGGGCGTGGCCACTAAGTGAGTCTGGAAGGCAGCCTGCTTGGAGCCCTAGGTTGTGTTTATTAGTTAGTATCCAATCTAATGTCTTTTTTGGTATGCTTATCAATGCGAGTGGGGGAGTTAATGGTTTGAGAGAAATTATAGAGGTTAATGAAGTTAGATGGGCTATCACAGGAGCATGTGAATCAGTCAAGGTTAAGATCACCTAGTATTATTATATGAAATTAGTAGATGTCCAGTAGAGGAGGTATTCTATGAGTGGTAAGTTTTGTGCGGGGGTAGATAGATAGCTAAGATTATTATTGTTTTTGGGGGGTTGATTTCTAGGCATGTAGTTAGTATTTCATGTAGTTAGTATTTCAGAGTTGGGGAGTAGGTTAATAGTGTCAGTTTGAGGGAGTCTTTAAACATGATTGCAATGCCGCCACCCCATTTGTTGGGCCTATTGCGTCTAAAGATGCTGTAGTCCATTCAAACAATTTCACTATTTTTTATATGGGGTTTTAACCAGGTCTCAGTTATGATAGCTATATCAGGAGAATAGAGGGCTAGAGTTGCATGGAATCCACTTATTTTGTTGGTAATGCTTCTGAGGTTGAAATTGGTGATGGGGAGGTTGGAGTTGCTTTTATTTGGGAAGGTGCTATTAAGTATGGGGTTTGAGATCAGTTGAGTAGATAGTGTGTTTACAAAACTGGAGGGGGGAGAGTGTATGAAAGTTGGGTGGATACTATTGGGAATTGGGTTGGGGTGGATATCATCCTGGAGTTTGATGCGAGTTAGCAAGTGTACTAATAGGATTATAAGCTTAGTTATATGCAGGTGGTATTTATAAGGAGAGAGCATAGGGGAGGGGTTATGGATATATTTATAGAGCAGACTAGAGTGCTAGAGATATTGGATAGTTGTGGTGCAATGAGATAGTTAATGCTGGGTTGGGGGTGCTGTATATTTGAAGGTAGTGTAGGGGGGTAGTGGTGTATGATTTGGTTAATTTGATAGTAGTAGTTTGGTGGCATAAGTAGACAAGGGAGAGTAGCCCAAGAGTTACGGTCAAAGATTTTGTGGGAAACATGGTTGACAGTGGTGATGGTGGAGTTGTTAGATGTTCTGTAAGGGAGTTCAGGGAAAAAAAGATAGAGAATTATGTGAGGGGGGAGTGTTTGTGGAGAGAGAGAGAGAGAGTGGTAGGGTAAGGTTGTTTATAAGAAGTTGTCAGGAGCAAGATAGGGTATGGAAGAGAATAGTGTTTTTTTTTTTGGAGGGTATGTAATGTAAGTTATTAGTTGGTAGAAGTGGGTTGGTAAGTAGAATATATGTCAGATGGGATGCAGGTTAGGAATATGCAGTTTTGGTTGATAGGTAATGAGTAATGGTTTGATGTTGGGGGGATGTAGTTGTGAAAGTGAATCGGTTAATTAGTCGTGGGTAGTGGTTAGATGGCAAGTGGGATGTGGGTGTGGATTGGATGATTGGAGATGGGCGTGGTTAGTATAAGTTAAATGGAATTAACTGTTTTCAGCATCCTGTTTTTAATAGGTTGCTTGAGTTTAGAGTGAGAGCTGATTGCTCTACTGGGAATGTGGTTTACATAACTCAATGTGGCGCTTGTTTGTCATTTTATGTTGGTAAAATGAATCCACAGAAAAAACTCTTAAAGCAACACCAAAATGTAGAAGAAATGGTTCTTAGCTTAATTACTTAGAGATTTTCATTGGTTGGATATTATTATATGACCAATAGATGTAGGGTTGATTTAGTGAGTTTTACATTTAAATGTTAACCACAGTCACCTTCAACATGTCTGATGAAGCATTCACTGTGAAACGTGAAAGTGCTTACAAGGTATACTGCTTTTAAGAGACTCTTTTTGATTAAAGTTTTCTTCTGCATTTTGATGTTGCCTCGAGAGTTTTTTTCTGTGGATTTTATCTCTTCATTGAGGCACTGTATCCTCTGGCAATTCTTTTTGGAAATGTTGGTAAAACGAATCGCTCTTTAAAGAAGTGTATTCGCATTTTAGTGCTATACACAGGGAAGATGGAAATAATGTGCTAGCTAAGCACATTGACACCAGTGCTGCACATCCCTTTAGTTTTATGGTTATTGAGTGTTTGTTTGAAGGTATACAGACGGGCAATTCTGATAATAAAACTTAGCAACATGAGATTAGATAGATTGCTAAGTTATGAGCTGATAGAGCTCCTGGCTTGAATGGCTAGGTCAACTTAAAACCTTATTTAAAAACAAGCACTTTATGCAAATGATTTTATTTTATGCGTATTTAATTTGTTTCACTTCATACATTTCTATTTTTATGACTGAAGTTTTTTTGCCAACTATTGCATTTTTGTTAGGTGTGACAATAATACCAATTACTTACACTTGTAAATATATCTGTTGGTAATACCCATCAATTTTGCAATGTAAACTTCTTGTAAATATCCTCTTCAACTGTTCTTTCTAAATTTATATATTTGTTATCATATTGCTTCATTTCAGTTTTCCAAGTAATGCAATGTACTGATAATAGCTATACCAATGTTTCTGATTTTTAATGTTCCTGTACTTATTATGTACTGTTTATTAAATCTACTGTTTGTATCTTTGTGGAGCTTTTCTCCCCAGGCCTCCACTGAAACTGGGCTTTTTGCCCAGTCAGACTCCCTCGGTATTCTGCTGTATGATAATCACCACATGCAGTATAATAAATAACTGCCATAAGATAAAAGCCGGAAAATAAGAAATACTTAGGTGCATCATCTGACAGGATCTCCTTGTGAATATGATGTTCTTGAGATAACATGTAATGGCCAAGCACCCACATCATTTGCAAGGGAAGACTCAGTATGTCCGTGAGACCTATTCTCAATGGAAACCAAACATGCATCACGATTGTTCCAGAGTAGAAGTGTAAGAGGGCAAATGGACCAGCATTAGATATGAAAATCCAAGGAATGACGCTCCATCAATGCATGTGTAATGGTCTGTAAGACATTGTTTTCATCACAATATAAACTGTGTTCAGTGTAAGGATTCTGTAAAGTACAATTGGGAGGTAATTATAATGAGACATATCACTCGGTGCTGAAAAGTCTACTAAAGTGGACTCACAGCTGCTGAAAATTTCTTGTCACTTTTGTCCACATCCCTGTAAAGGCCTACACCCGCACTGTGTTCAGTACAGATGTCTGTTTGATTTACTGCTTATGAACATTATGAATGCCCTAGGTCTGTTAATGGAAAGTATTTATAACCATCAATGGCAACTCCTACACATTCTGTGCTGCACAGAAGTTAATGCGTGGGTAAAGCCATTGTTCTCATAAGGTTTCAGGAACTTCTTTCTAAACAGTCTAACATTGCCTTACATTTGCTTACCCCACCAAATGGCCTACATCTGTCTTATATCCTGTTGCATACTTTTAACTCTCCTCTCAGAACCATCTTGCATGTTCATACTCTATTCTGCTATCAGATCATGTCCTGTCATCTTTCTATGTAGGAAAAACATTTATCATTCCACGTATCTTGAATGGGCAATAAGTTAATAAACTTGACTCATTTGTCTCAAAATAAGGACTGCTTCTTTTACTCTGCTTTTTATGATACCCTCATTTATATTAAAGTCATTACTAACTAGTGCTGCTTCTGAAGTGTATGAGTAAATTAAAGTCTTGACTTTCTGCAGTTCTGGCTTTGGCCTTGTTTTGTTATAAGTCTCATCTGTTATATTCACAGGAGATCTCATGTATATCACCATGTTTTTTAGTTAGTAGGTTCACTTCTATTTCTGTACTAGCATTTGTACTTATACACACTGTGGCATAATCCAAGTGTTCCGGTTTCTTCCCATATTCCCAAAACATGTAGTACATGGACTGGGAACTCTAACTTGGCCATAGGTGTGAGTGTGCATGTTATTGTGAGAACGTTGGATCTAGATGATTGTCACTGCTGAAGTGACACCCTGAATCCATGTGCAAAAATGGGAAAACTGGTTGTGGATGGATGGATTGTTTGTTGGTTCAGCATGTCTTATTTTGTTGCATAAATAATTGCCTGATGATGGAAAATGTGCTCTGGAGTCAACTGATGCTATCTAAAAACTGTTCTCTATGAGTTTATTTTTGAACCATGAGAACAGTATCTGTGTATTGCAAACTCCTTTGCCTTTATTGTGTTCTCTAGGAAGGAATGCAGCTTACCAGAGTGTCTGATTGTTGAGCTCTTCAGAATAGAGTCCTTCAACTTCTTCCTGCCACACCCCCAAAGCAGCAAGTTATTCAGAAACAGGAGGAGGACTATAAAAGAGAAAATAACTGCAAAACAAGGTTGAAAGAGTTGCATGGACAAAGATTGTTGAACATTTCTAACAAAGTAATTCTCAGAGAAATTGAAATATTGCTTAACAAAGCTGTGCATAATTACATTGTTTAACTACTGAAAGGAAATTGCTGAGAAATTGTGTTGCAACACAAAAAAAAAACGAATTTCTAAGAAAATAAGCCAGGTGATTCTGAATTGTGTGCTGTAGAAGATGTTTGCCGTATTGTGTGTTATAAACTAAAGTTAAACCAGTGCTCGATTTAACTAAAGTTAAACCAGTGCTTTTTTTTAAAAAAAAATACAGTATTATACAGTATTTAATTTGATTTAAACTGTGTATGAAGGAATGTTGAAGGAATTTTTAACTGAAGTTATTCTGCTCTTCAGTAACTTGAACTGAAGCTAGTGTTGGCTGAATTTTGTTATTTGCTAGTAATTACAGGTGTGGGGGTAGCCACATTCTTTGATTTCCTGTCCTTGCATATTTAAACTGGTGCATGTGAAATAATTCCTGCTTTAAAACTTCAGCTTGGCCAGCTAAGAACTTGGTTATATTCAACTGGACGTATAAGAGAATTTAAGTACCTTTATCTGCACTTTTTTAAAAAAAAAATACAGTATTATACAGTATTTAATTTGATTTAAACTGTGTATGAAGGAGTGTTGAATGAATTTTTAACTGAAGTTATTCTTGCATATTTAAACTGGTGCATGTGAAATAATTCCTGCTTTAAAACTTCAGCTTGGCCAGCTAAGAACTTGCTTATATTCAACTGGACGTATAAGAGAATTTAAGTACCTTTATCTGCACTTTTTTTAAAAAAAATACAGTATTATACAGTATTTAATTTGATTTAAACTGTGTATGAAGGAGTGTTGAAGGAATTTTTAACTGAAGTTATTCTGCTCTTCAGTTATTATCACCCACCCGCCCTGATTTTGTTTTGGTGTTAATCTTAGTGGCATTGAAACTGCCCGCCCCTCAGCCTGCCTCTGGGCCCATCTCATTTGCTCACTCAACTGAGTGCAGTGAGATCATATTCTGATTTCAGGCACTCCTACTGTGTACAAAGAGAGCATCTGGGAAATAGAAAAAAAAATTAAGCTTATTTCCTGCCTTTCTTGTTAAGTGGTACAGACTATTTGTAGGCTTCTGAGCCCCCAAGCCCTTCTGTGTTTGAGGGAAGCCTTCTAGCTTGTTTTTTTCTTATAACTAGCCAGTTTTCTAGTTTCAGCACTCAAATCTGTTTCTTTGATCTCAGCACTTGTTCAGAAAAAAAAAAAAAAAAATTTCATCTGCTTTTACTGTACTTGTGTTTTTACCTACTTCTTTTTACTTTTGCATCATCTTAAAATACTCAATTGTATTTATTACTGCTTGGTGTAACTCATTCTAAGCCTTTTGGTTTAAACACTTGGGCTTCGGACCAGTTAGTTGTTTTGCACTGAGAGGGTTTGTGGTCTGCACTGTTGTGGCAGAACAGGTAGCTTACATCCTTCTAGGTTGAGAACTGCTGATTGAGGGCTCAGTGTCTGTTATTCTAAAAGTGTATTAATTCTGGTTTAAGCACTTGGGCTTTCAAGCCAGTTATTTTACATTAAGAGGGTTCGTGGTCTGCACTCTTGTGGGAGGAGAGGCTGGACTCTGCCCTTCTGAGCTGGGAATTTCTGGTTAAAGGCTTATAGTGCATGCATATCTGAACTGTTTCTTACTGAAGTTGGTGCGCCTTGTTTGCTGTGGCATAGACTGGATTCGGGCCTGCTGGATCTAGCTTTGTTTGTGTAACTTGAGCACTAATCCAGACATTCTCTAAAGTATTCAATGGTATTTATTACTGCTTGGTTGTAACTTGATTAAAGTGTAGCTATCATTCAAGTCTTTTGGATTAAGCACTTGGGCTTCAGACCAGTTGTTTTACATTAGGAAGGTTTGTGGCAAGCACTGTGGTGGCAGGACAGGTAGCTTTCATCCTTCTAAGTTGGGAACTGCTGATTGAGAGCCCAGTGTCCAAGTGTATTAGTTCTGGTTTAGGCACTTGGGCTTCAGGCCAGTTATTTTACATTAAGAAGGTTCGTGGTCTGCACTCTTGTGGGAGAAGAGGCTGGACTCTGCCCTTCTGAGCTGGGAATTTCTGGTTAAAGGTTTATAGTGCCTGAATATTTGAACTGTATCTTACTGAAATTGGTTCACCTTGTTTGCTCTAGCATAGACTAGATCCAGGCCTGCTGAATCTAGCTTTGTTTATATGCTTGTTGTTTGTTTGCTTGTTATTTCCCTGGAAGCTAATTCCACCTAATACGCAACTTCTCAGCGCTTCTGTGGATCACTAGTGATATCTGCATTGCTTACTGTACTTATTTCCTTGTTTCACTTGAAAGAAAGTTACTGTTTGTCGTTTTGCATTTAGTTACTTGTAACACATTGCACTCAAGTTACCTGGCACTTGCTCACTAAAGCAATTATATAAGTCAGCACTAAAATTAAAAGCACTACACCCTCACTCCCCACTGGCCCTTGTTTTCAATTAAGGATTTCCCAATATTATTCTAGCATGTCCAAAGGTCAGTTGTCAATCTCCTCTCTGGTCCAGCTGGTGAATCTGGGAATCTTGAGGCAATGTTATAACTGCCTCATGTACACAGACAACCCTCTCCTCCTCCCACATAACACAAATACTTGCGAGATGCAGCTATTTAGCCAAACTGGAGGCTGAGCTCTCTCAACTCAGGACTGGCAAGACCAGACAGGAGGAGAAGGCAACTACACACACCACAAAACCAGCCTCACATAATGCTACCACTCCACTGAATCAAACACATAAACACACAAAGACATACTCGGAGGCTCTGAGTAAAATTTACCTAAACAGCAGAGGCCTCCAAAGCAGACACCCAAACAACTGCTACCTCAAGACACCCCACAAGCAACACATAAACCACAAAAGCAGTGTGCAAAGCAGTCACAGCCCTTAAGGCCAAATACAACACCAAACATACTTGTCATAGGTGACTCCATAGTCAGACACACTGACGTCCCACTCACCAGGCTGAACAAGGAGAGGGTCACAGTAAGCTGCCTATCGGGCGCTAGAATCCGCCACATAACACAAGCACTCGGGTCACTCCACGGCAAGTACAAATAGGTTCATAGGTTCATAGGTTCATAGGTTCATACTAGGCTATCTGCCTTTAGTATGGGGAACTATACCCATTATTTTGCTGTGCCTCTGTCGAGCAGTGACACTGAGGTAATCCCTGGGGTATATCTGCGATCTCCCATCCATTGGTCAAGATTTCTCTTGAACAAGGCCAGCGTGCTCTGCCTGATTCTGTTCCACAGCATAGGAGTCTTTGGGTGATGAATCTATCCCTCCAGGTTTAAGTCTCCGCCCTTGTGGCTCTGATGGATCTAGATTTTTGAGGTGAAGCATATTCATCAAATCTGGGTTTGACATGGCCTTGTATGTTAGGCAAAGGTCACCTCTGAGCAAGCGACTGAATAGAGCTGGAGTTCTTTCAGTCGGGCAGCATAGGATAGACCCTTTATCCTTTTGGTGAGGAACTTTGTGGCCTCCAGCTGCTGCAAGTGTCGGGTCAGATACATTCCAAATGGGGCATTGTACTCAATCATTGGTCTGATGAGTGATGAGTAAAGGGAGACTATAACCCTTGATCTAGATGAGAATCCCTTCATGATAAGGTGGGCAATGTAGAAGGTCTTCCTAACTACTTTAGCTACATGGGTGTCGAATGACAGACTACTATCAACCTGGGTCCCCAGGTCCCTGATAACTTCTTCTGTGCTCAGTGGATTGCCTCCTATTTGGTAGCTAGTAACCTTGTTTTTTTCTGGCATTTAACTTTAGGCCGTGGCTCTGGCACCAGTTATCCGTTTCTGTGAGACCCTTCTGAAGGATATCTGTGTCAGATGTGTTTTCTACTATTCATCTGCAAACTTTGGGACACCACTTGTGACAGGCTTTGAGTCTGACATTTTTCAATGATAATCAATGGCTTTGGTGACTGTTTCAAAAGTCAACCAAATTTAAAACGCATGATCTGCCTTTGACAAAGCCAAACTGGGTTGGATCCAAAGTCTCTAAATTCCCAATGTCTTTATTTATGAGGTCCATTATGATCCTCTCCATGGCTTTGCAGATAAGGCGGACCACAATTGCAGTGCGCACCCCCCTGGGGCAATCCAGAGGTAAGACTTTGATTAAACAGCTGTCCTAGCTGTGGGTTTAATTGACACCATCAGGTCCCATGGATGCGCTGGAGATGTTTGGGGGCTGGATTCATTTGGTATAGATATTGCTTTGGATGATTTTATGAGAGCTCTTAGTTTTTACTTATAGTGATCGATTTTGGGCCGGGCATGATGAGGTAAAAACCTAAACCCGCTGGCGCTGGCTCTCAGGAAAGGATAGACAAAAACTTTAAAAAAGATTCGGGGGATGTGGGTGACCGAGAAATGGGGGCCTTTTTTGGGGTGCTATCTATAAGGGGTGCGTACAGGGTAATAAGTACTGTAGGAGAAGTGCTAGGTTTAACAGATAGAGAATAGTCACTTAGAGAGTCAAGTAGATGATCTTTTTTTGGTTATAGGATCGGCCTGTTTAGAGATGTAGTATAAGGTCGGAAAGGTAGTTTCAAGGGAAAATTTGAAAGAGGACTTTAGGTAGCCGAATAGTTTAAACCTGCTTAACCGGCCCTGCTGCAGTGTGCAACAGTGGCAACTCACTCGGCGCTAAATCGGCGCCGTCTTTATAGCATTTAACTTATAAACACAGAAAAACAGTGCAAACTTTGATAAAATAAGCAGAAACAGTCTGTGCTGAGTTCTCAATAGCTGGAAAAGAAATGGCCAATAAACTACAAGTTACTGCCTTAAACCACTCCTCTGAGGACAAACAGGCAGTTCAGTACTCCCTACTCCCACTAGTGAGTAAAGAAACTACCCTTGACCAAACAAGGAAAATGGAGAAAACAGGAACCAAGACAAAGCCCAGGGATCAGCAAAATCTGGTCTCTGGAACACTAGTTTAGGAAAGTATGGAAAGCAAGGATATTTTTTTGTTTTTCAAGTTTTCACAGAAAAGCAGAAAACACAATAAATGCTATGATTTTCGATTAAATGCTATCAAAAGCTAGTACACTTGAGTGTATTAGCCTGTAGTTTAACTTTTAGGCAAAACTTAAACTAGCAAGTGCAGTAAACAGTTTTAACTTATAAACACAGAAAAAACAGTGCAAACTTTGATAAGATAAGCAGAAACAGTAGTCGAAAGGCACAAAAAGTCGAAAAAGCCAAGAAAAATACTTAAAATCTGGAAAGGTAGTCTTTCTGGTCTCTGCTGCTAGAGGAACACTGCTGGCCACCACGAGGAGCTGTGCTGAGTTCTCAATAGCTGGAAAAGCCCGCCAAAACGAGCTTTATAGCAGGGGGCTGGAAAAGACAGGAAATGACCCAAAATGGCCAATAAACTACAAGTTACTGCCTTAAACCACTCCTCTGAGGACAAACAGGCAGTTCAGTACTCCCTACTCCCACTAGTGAGTAAAGAAACTACCCCTTGACCAAACAAGGAAAATGGAGAAAACAGGAACCAAGACAAAGCCCAGGGATCAGCAAAATCTGGTCTCTGGAACACTAGTTTAGGAAAGTATGGAAAGCAAGGATATTTTTTTGTTTTTTCAAGTTTTTTACAGAAAAGCAGAAAACACAATAAATGCTATGATTTTCGATTAAATGCTATCAAAAGCTAGTACACTTGAGTGTATTAGCCTGTAGTTTAACTTTTAGGCAAAACTTAAACTAGCAAGTGCAGTAAACAGTTTTAACTTATAAACACAGAAAAAACAGTGCAAACTTTGATAAAATAAGCAGAAACAGTAGTCGAAAGGCACAAAAAGTCGAAAAAGCCAAGAAAAATACTTAAAATCTGGAAAGGTAGTCTTTTCTGGTCTCTGCTGCTAGAGGAACACTGCTGGCCACCACGAGGAGCTGTGCTGAGTTCTCAATAGCTGGAAAAGCCCGCCAAAACGAGCTTTATAGCAGGGGCTGGAAAAGACAGGAAATGACCCAAAATGGCCAATAAACTACAAGTTACTGCCTTAAACCACTCCTCTGAGGACAAACAGGCAGTTCAGTACTCCCACTAGTGAGTAAAGAAACTACCCCTTGACCAAACAAGGAAAATGGAGAAAACAGGAACCAAGACAAAGCCCAGGGATCAGCAAAATCTGGTCTCTGGAACACTAGTTTAGGAAAGTATGGAAAGCAAGGATATTTTTTTTGTTTTTTTCAAGTTTTTTTTACAGAAAAGCAGAAAACACAATAAATGCTATGATTTTCGATTAAATGCTATCAAAAGCTAGTACACTTGAGTGTATTAGCCTGTAGTTTAACTTTTAGGCAAAACTTAAACTAGCAAGTGCAGTAAACAGTTTTAACTTATAAACACAGAAAAACAGTGCAAACTTTGATAAAATAAGCAGAAACAGTAGTCGAAAGGCACAAAAAGTCGAAAAAGCCAAGAAAAATACTTAAAATCTGGAAAGGTAGTCTTTTCTGGTCTCTGCTGCTAGAGGAACACTGCTGGCCACCACGAGGAGCTGTGCTGAGTTCTCAATAGCTGGAAAAGCCAAACGAGCTTTATAGCAGGGGGCTGGAAAGACAGGAAATGACCCAAAATGGCCAATAAACTACAAGTTACTGCCTTAAACCACTCCTCTGAGGACAAACAGGCAGTTCAGTACTCCCTACTCCCACTAGTGAGTAAAGAAACTAGCCCTTGACCAAACAAGGAAAATGGAGAAAACAGGAACCAAGACAAAGGGATCAGCAAAATCTGGTCTCTGGAACACTAGTTTAGGAAAGTATGGAAAGCAAGGATATTTTTTTGTTTTTTCAAGTTTTTACAGAAAAGCAGAAAACACAATAAATGCTATGATTTTCGATTAAATGCTATCAAAAGCTAGTACACTTGAGTGTATTAGCCTGTAGTTTAACAAACTTAAACTAGCAAGTGCAGTAAACAGTTTTAACTTATAAACACAGAAAAAACAGTGCAAACTTTGATAAAATAAGCAGAAACAGTAGTCGAAAGGCACAAAAAGTCGAAAAAGCCAAGAAAAATACTTAAAATCTGGAAAGGTAGTCTTTTCTGGTCTCTGCTGCTAGAGGAACACTGCTGGCCACCACGAGGAGCTGTGCTGACACAGTCATTGTCCATGCTGGTGTGAACGACCTGAGACGTACCTCCCTGGACTACATGAAAAGAGACATAGAGGAGCTCTCTGATTATGTAGCCCAGGCAGGTATGACCCTAACCCTGAGCAGTATCCTTCCTTCACCAAGAATGATGCCACAATATAGAGACAAGATGATCAGCTTTAACAATTGGCTTAATGTCTGGTGTCATTCAAAGGGGATCCAGTGTCTGTCTGCCTGGGATGACATGCTTGACAAGCCACGCTGCTTCGCAAGGGACGGCTTGCACCTGTCACCCTGGGATTCGGATATTGACTAAGGCTCTTGCTACCCCATAGTGCCTTTTTAGGCAAGGCTCAAATTCTAAACCTACCACCCTAGAAAACAAAAATGGGAAGAAACTGAGGGTAATGCTGCTCAATGCCAGAAGTCTAAATCTCAAAATGCACGCACTCGAGGCCCTTCTCAGTATGGAGAACATCGATGTCTGTGCTGTAACTGAAACCTGGTTCAAGGCTCCTGAGAGCACCCCGGCACTATTAGGTTTTACCTCATATCATGCGTTCCGCCCCAAAACCCGGACCACACCACAAAAGGAGGGGTGTATCCATATTCATAAAGGATACCCACACCTCCAGGTTGGTGGCAACGCATCTAAGCTCGGAAACCATCCAGGTGCAACTAACCATAGGCAAAACTGCTCTACAAATTGTAGCATGCTACAGGCCACCCTCTCAAACTCAGGAACCCCACACAGCCTTCCTGAAGACACTGGAGGGTATAAATGTATCTCCAAACACCATCATATTGGGTGACTTCAACTACCCGAATATAGACTGGGAACATTACTCAAGCCCTAACTTTCTAGCCCAACGGTTCCTGGAGTTCATAAATTCAAATGCCATGGAACAGCTAGTCACTGTTCCCATGAGAGGAGAAAATATACTAGATCTCATTGTCACAAACATGGGGACAAAATGCTCCACACCAGAAGTATATCCCTCATTGGTGAGATCTGATCATAAACTAATCTCACTGGAAATCCACATCCCGCCCCACCCCAAACAAAAAGACCATAGTGAAGAACTTCTCTAAAGCAAACTTCACACTACTCAAGACTGGTGTGGTATCCTTCAAGGCCCCTGAGCCAGAGGAAACCACAACCCAAGCTGCGGAAGCCCTTACAAATGCCTTCTATGAACACCTCCAGGACTGCATGGATCAGGCAATCCCAAATAAAACCAAGACTCTTTCCACAAAGGGCAAACGTCCAGTCTGGTGGACCCCAGCCATTAACAAACTTTACAATAAGAGGAGAAAGCTATTACATGATAGAACAAAATCCATAAAAGGGAAGTCACCCTGATCATTATTAGTAAAAAATACGAGCACTCATAAAATCAACTAAGGCCAATTTTGAGAGAAAATTGCCATGGATTCAAAGGACAATCATAAGGCCTTTTTCAGCTATGTTAGGAACCTGGGTGGAAACTCCCAGATATGCTCAGAATTAGTCCAAAATGATACAAAATCACTGAACCCACAGACATTGCCAACATACTGGCAGATAGGTTCAGTGCAAACTTCACCCCTCTCCCCTAAAGGAGAGATAACTATCCCAGCCGAGTGTAGCCTCCCGGACATCTCAAATGCGCAGGTGAAAGCTGCTCTCTCTAAAGCTAAAAACACAGCATCAATGGGACCGGATGGTGTCCCCAGCTGTGTGCTACATGAGCTAAATGAGGAATTAAACCCGCACATAAGGCAGCTGTTTAATCTCAGCCTTACCACAGAATACGTGCCCAAGGAGTGGCGTACGGCAACTGTGGTCCCACTCCACAAAGGCGACACCTCTACGGACCCTGGTAATTACCGCCCCATAAGCTTAACAAGTCTAGTCTGCAAAGCTATGGAGAGGATCATAATGGAGCTCATAAACAAAGATATAGGGGACTTGCAGACATTGGACCCGACCCAGTTTGGCTTTGTCAAGGGAAGATCATGCCTTTTGAACTTGGTCGACTTCTTCGAAACAGTCACCAAGGCCATTGATGAGGGAAAGGCAGTCCATACAGCCTACCTTGACCTTGCAAAGGCTTTCGACACAATACCCCACTCGGGTATTGTAGAAAAACTTACCAGCTTAAATGTAAACCCATATGTCACAAGATGGGTTGCAAACTGGCTTAAGGACAGAACCCACAGGGTTAGAGTTGCTGGTGCTGTGTCAGACTCCAAGCCAGTCACAAGTGGTGTCCCACAGGGCTCGGTCCTTGGCCCCCTATTGTTTGGCATCTACTTCTCAGAAGTACAGGCCAACATGGGAGGACTTTGGCTGACAAAGTTTGCAGACGACTGCAAACTGGGCCATAGTGGAAAGTGCATCGGACACGGATATCCTTCAGAAGGGACTCACGGAAACAGATAGCTGGTGCCAGAGCCATGGCCTGAAGTTAAACGCCAAAAAATGTATATTCATACCCTTCGGGAAAAACAAGGTAACCCCAAGCTACCATATAGGTGGCAATCCACTAAGCACAGAAGAGGTTATCAGGGACCTGGGGACCCAGGTTGACAGTGGCCTTTCTTTTGACACTCACATTGCTAAAGTGGTTAGAAAGACCTTCTACATTGCCCACCTGATCATGAAGGGATTCACATCCAGATCTAGTGAGGTCATTGTTCCCCTGTACTCTTCACTTATCAGACCAATGATCGAGTACAATGCCCCATTCGGGATGTATCTCACCCGACATCTGCAGCAATTGGAGAGACCCCAAAAGTTCCTCACCAAAAGGATAAAGGGACTCCAAAATCTGTCATATGCTGCCAGATTGAAGAAACTCCAGCTCTATTCAGTCGCATACCATCTGCTCAGAGGTGACATGTGCCTGACATACAAGGCCATGTCCAACCCGGAATTAATGGACATGCTCCACCTCAAAAATCCAAATCCACCAAAACCACTAGAGCAAGCGACTTAAACCTTAGCACGGATATAAATAGGACATGCTGGAGGGATAGATTTATCACTCAGAGACTCCCTATGCTGTGGAATAAAATCCCGGTCCATGTGAGGCAGAGCACCTCGCTGACTCTGTTCAAGAGAAATCTAGACCTGTGGATGGGAGATCGTAGGTTTACCCCGGGAATCATATCTGTGTCACTGCTGGACAGAGGCACAACAAACTAATGGGCACAGTATTTTTTCATATAAGGGGTGGCGTAAGCCACAAAAATTTGGGCTAGGCTTATAAATGCCTTAGGGCAGATAGCCTAGTATAAACCTATGAACCTATGAACCTATGAAGAAACCGAGCAATGTGAGAGAAGTACTAGTTTCTTACAAATGAAAGGCTGTATAATACAATGTCCTAAAATTGTACAAATACAAAACCAGTATCTTTTCTACATTGTTTTGTTTACCGAGTGCATAAACAATGAGAGAGAATTTTGTGGCAGGAAAAGCCTGCTGTATTAAAAGAAAAAGTCTACTGGGGAGATTTTGTTATATTTGAATTAAATGGATGCTGGGACAAAGGGAAACCAAGGAAACTGTAGCCTTTGCAATGAAAGAAAGGTTAGAAACTTGAGTTCAAAGCTGGTAGCTTTACAGTGTGTGCAGATTTGAATATTAACAAGCTGTTGAAGGTAATTCAAATAATGGTAGGTTGCAGCAATGAAAGAAAAAATATTGTTTAAAAGAATCGTGTATCAATTGATCTGCTTTGCGGATTGAGCTGTTTTAAAGTAAATAAAAATCAATGCCAGCTAAAAATTTGGTATATGATATCTAAAATTAAAACAGAAATATACAGTTTGTCATAAAGTGCATTTGGCTGAGAGCTGTATGTGAAGCTGTAAGACTAGCTTGTTAAGAAGTGAAAAAAAATAACAGTATGTTAAATTACTTCTAAATGATGGGACTTTATACAGCACTGAGTCTTGCTAGGCGCTATATGAAACAACTTCATCTTAGCAATTTTTATAGTGTATGAAAAACATAAAAAAACAAGTCTTCCTGAGTACTGAATTGATAATTAAGACAAAGGAACATCTACTCCAAGTTGGAATATCTACAAAAAGAAAGATAATTACCCTTGCCAATTTGGAGATTTGCAGTAGCAATGAACAGAAAGTCCCCTTGGCAGTAAAAGGAGATATCTTCTATTGGAGTTGCACTAAAGACTTGCAACATAAAAGGCTGTGCATTGGTGAACTTCTTCACCAGAACATGTCATGAACCTAAACTTTGTTTGAGGTATGATGACTGTCAAGCACAACTTTGCATTGTCATTATAAACAGTTGAACATGTAGGTCAGATAGTGACCGATGTTGAAGATTAGAATTTATGTTTTTAATAAGAGAGGGTTTTAAAAAAAGTAATGGCATCTGAAAAAGGTAATCAAGTTATTTTTAGGAAATGTGGCTGCACAACAAATGAGTATCTTGCAGCATGAACAAATAAATTGGACATTCTCACAGGGTTTTGCAGCTTTTTGAATGAGACTGTAGAAATGTAAAGGGCATCTGAGGTGTCATTGCAAAGCAGAGATAATTAATACTAAACTTGGAGTAGATGGTTTCTGAATATGAAAATAAAATGGCAAACTACTTTAAAAAACTGTTTGCTGACCTTGACAGGTAAAACATATGTAAAAATAGAACAAAGAAACTGATTTTTCAAAAAAAAATCTCTGAACTTTCTCAACAAGTTGGGACAATGAAATAGAATTACAAACTTGAAAGTTCTGGGCAGACTGATACCACAATCATAAATGAAGAAATGACTATGTTAATACAGTCTAGATTCTCTGAAAAAAGAGAATGCATGATTAAGGAAAGAGGTGCACAGTATGAAAAGTTACGGGAGCAATCAAAGCAGCGTCAGAAAAGCCAACCTAAGGCAAGTGAAAAGGGAAGATAGTCTGTTTTAATAGTGAAATAAAAGACATTGCATAAACTGGAAAAATGGCAAATAGAAATGGTACTAGAACCTGAAAGGCAGAATAGAGGTCAAGTTTAGACCCAAGCTAACATTGTGAATTTATATACAATAATAAACACATTAACATAAGAAAGTTATCAAAACATAATAAAACTATTTACCCAAGTATTTAAATCAGTTCTTACTATACACTTAAGTAAGATTCTTTAAACAGCCACACAGTATAAACTGGTCATAAAACATAGACTAATATTTCAGTATTACTTTCAATTTTAACCAGTAATTATATTCTGTGGTTATTTTGATTGTTTTCATCTTAACAGCAGAAATTTCTTTTTGACAAACCACAGTGGCAGCATTTATAAATTCTAATTTTTACAACTGATTTGGTGTAATTTTACTGCTACTGTTAATATAATTTGACGTTACATAACTGGGAAATGGAGCATTAAATAATATGAAATGTTTAGTTAATATAGATTTATGAGTACATTGTTTACAGGAAACATTTTCCACATTCTTTACAAGATGTTTATAGAGATTTTCAATCATAAACTATATGCTCACAGTCTGCTTTGATTAAGCATCTACAACATCCAAAAAACAATACTTTCCTTTTTGTATATAATTTCAATTCAATGTGGAGTGATAAAAGATCTATGTAGAAACTATAACACTGCCAGAGGGAAGAGTGTTATGGTATGATGCAGTAAATGTACCAAGGGAACAGTCTGGCAGTGGCTGACAGTACACACCATTTTTAATCTACTACATTTTATTTTATAACTAAGGAGACTCTTATTTATCCCAGATATATGAATATTTTATTTTGGCTGTTTAACATGAATACTTAAAAGAGTATGCTGTAGCAATAGATAGCTACTATGCCATGCATTTCTGTATGGTAAAGCTGCCAAAACAACATAACCAGAAGCAAAAGCCTCAACTGAGATGCAAGTCTGAGTTACTCAAGAAGGGCACAGTGCTGGATTCCAAAGTTTATAATGAACCAGATTTCAAAACAGCAATATTTAGATCCATTTAACTTTTAAATACTGATTATGAAATTATAGTTAACATCTCTTTTTGAGTCTTATGATAGTGGATCATGACAAAATTTATTTCAAGGGAAAAATTTACATTATTGTACATCTATGGACTTGGATCAAAAGATAAGGATTCATCCACAACTTTTAACAGTAGAATACAGGAACACCCTTCTGTTAGTGAAAAGTCACAGTTAAACAACCCCCAGAAGACAAGAACCAATTTACAACTAATAAGCCAGTGGAATATTACAGTAACTATGAGGACAACTTTAAACAATACAGGTTTATCTACTTCTGAACTTTTTCAACACACCAGAAAATACTAATGTTATGCATACACCACAGATGTTAGAAGCAGAAGTAAATTTATTATAATCTCCTAGCATTCACTGAGAGACAAAATCTACGTATGATCTTTTACTTAATATAACAACAGATAAAATAAGGTATAGATTATTTAGTTTCTGGAAATTTTAATAAGATACTTAGTTGGGCCCAATCATAACAATTAATCTGCAGTTGAATTTATTACATGAGAGAAGAAAAGTAAGGAGTAAATAGTGATATGCATTACTAGGCAGATTTGCATGGCTCTTTTTTTTAAAGTAGTTTTTATGTAGTATAAATACATGTTGTGAATTGTTTAAAACTGGGATATAATATAACTAAAAATTCCATAGAGATTATTTGTGAATTTGAATTACATTATCAACAAATTAATAAACTCATAGCAATGTAGGTTATCAAGCAATGATTGAATGTGTTGTCTTGGATAGCCCTACATGGCATATAACCAACCAAAACATTTTCTCTACCAGACAAAAACGCAGTGCATTACCTGTTGAATTGGTAAATCATTTGGTGATCATCTGACACCTTATTTAATTAGACTGACTGATCCTTTGAGTAAATCTCCTTATCAGGTGAAACTTTTTTCTTTAGACAGAGTTATTCTGATTCCTAGTAAGATTCCTAAACAGGTAAGGATCCTACTAAAGTAACAAATTACAGACCCATTTCACATTTAAATATAAATTATAAAATAATCCCTAAATACATTTATCAATTGATATTACGTTAAGTATTAGATCAAATTTTACCATTTCAGTGGGATTTCTTCTTGGCAGATTAATATTAGCACTGATTTAACTGTTATAGACCATTTTATTTTATTGTAAAAACTAAAATTAGCTGAATTTAAACATTGCTCATCGTTGATTAGATGTCCAGAAAGTGTTTCATTCAGTCAATAAAGAGGACCTGTTTTACATTCTTGAATATATAAAAGTTCCCAATAACAAAATTAATTCAATAAAAGCTATATTATTTTTCAATCTAATTGGTATTTTACAATCAATAATATTGATTCTTAGAGATAAATGACAATTCAGAAGTTACACAGAGATCCCCCCTCTCACTGATTCTTTTTCTCTTAACAATAAATCCAATCATTACTTCAATTATTCAAGATATAACTAGTCTTCATTTTGACATTTTTACAATGTACAGATCATTTTAATTATTGAATCCATTTATTCATTTTGGGTTTACTTTAGAAAAGGTTGAAAAATATATACTATTTTTCTGGATTTATAACTAACAAGGAAAAAAAGCAAATGTAAGGTTCGTAGATAAAGATTTATCAGTCCCAGGGAATGTCAGTAAATTTAAAAGTTTAAAATTATTTGGATGGACTTTTTTTGGCTTACACTGATTATATGATGTCCTTCTACATCAAAGTTGCATTATTCTTAAAGTTAGTGATGTCCCACCCAAGACAGCCTGACATTCTACCAGTATACCAAAGCCTAATGATCTTGTCTGTTCTGTATATCACACATATGCTCCCCGCACAGAAAGTAAGGCATAAAAGTGATGTATGGATGCAGCTACCACAGAACGTCTTTACCGCTAGTCTGAATGTCTTTATCACTCATTGGTCTGAATACCTTGTTACAAGCTGAATATCTAGCTCTTGGATAAGTGTCCTATTGGGGTTGCTTTTTTTTTCTTTTTATCTTTTTATTTGGACTTGTATTTTGTTTTGCTTACCTAGAGCTCATGTCATCCAAGAAGGGAAAATATCAGTGTGGTAGACAGGTTCCCTAGAAGGATCATTACGAACACTGTCTCTTTTGTGTGGGTACTTCCCATAACCATACCTCTTGTAGTATTTGTAAGGTGTTTGTGCCTAAGACACTCAGAAGTCTTCCCTGGCTATTTATTTATTTATTTTATTTGACATTTGTTTACCAGGGTGGTCTGACTGGGTCTACAGAACCCATTTTCAGCAGAGGCCCAGGGAGAAAAACTCCCCATACAGTACAATACAAATACACTATAATCCAATACAATAAAGATTATATTAGATATACTACACAAAAAATAAGCTGAAAGAGCAAACTGCTACAAGATATTGTAATATATTACTACACAGCTAAACAGTTCTATACAGTTGAAAAATTACAGACGATAATAGTCATTCTCATCATATATGATGTAGAAATAGCAACCAAAAAGTTAGTGATGCAGACATATAGTGAGAGAGAGTTAAGAAGAATAGAAGCAATAAAGCTTGAGCAGTAGCTTAAGGATATGGTATAGAAGCAGAGAAGAGCTTTAGGATTTTGCAGTCTGTGCGGGCTTGAAATGTGAAAGAAGAGTAAGACCTGAGCATTAGGCAGGCATTATGCAGGAGCAGAGCCATGTATTTTTGAGATGATTTTTTAAAAAGGCATTGAAATGGGTTAGGTCAGGAATAAACCTGGTAGCTAGAGGTAGTGATCCAATGTATAAATACAGAATATGAATACAAGGAGTGACTAATTTTTCTTGTGGGTTTTGAGATAGCTAAGAGATTTTTTGTCTTCTGATTGTAGGGATCGATTTGGTGTGTAAGGTGTGACTAGATTGGCTAGTGCAAGGCAGGCAGTAGGCTTAAAAATATGGTTGTGCAAGGTGGATAGCTGAATAAATGCAAGTTGGTTGGGGAGTTCAAGCCAGTTTAATTCTAGGAGTGTTTTACAGTGGTGTGTGTGATATTTAGAGTTTGTGGCAAACTTTGCAACTTTGTTGTTGCACTGTTCCAACTTGCTTAGGGTAGAATTTTGCAAGTTAGTTAAGATAGGGGCACCATAAAGAAGAGAGGGAAGTAAAAATGTTTTTGTAATGGTAGTTTTTGTTGCTGCAGTAAACAAATGTTTGTTTCTATACAAGAGTCCCAGTTTTTGATGAGTTTTCTTTATATTTTGCTGTATATGGGGGTAAATGAAAGTTTATTGTCAATGATAACACCTAGAAGTTTGGTTTCCTGCACTGTTTCTTTGGCAGTGTTGTCAGATGCAAGGATGTTGAAGTGATCAGTGACAAGAGAGGTGTTTTGGGGATGAAAGAGTACTAGTTTTGTCTTCTTCGGATTAAGAAAGAGTTGGGCATTTCTTAGCCAGGGTTCAACTGCTGTATAGGACTGTTGAATTTTTGAGAGGAGTTCTGGTAGTGATTGAGCAGTGCAGATTATGGTGGAATCATTAGCATATTGAATGAGGGTCCCAGGATGAGAGGCAGTGTGAAGGTTGTTTGAGAAAATGTTGAAGAGTAGGGGGTCCTAGGATGGAGCCTTGGGGGACTCCAGTAGGGTTGTGGAGAAAGGATGAGAGTTTGTTGGACATTTCTCTGCTTGTTTATGATCCTTGAGGTAGGTCTGAAACCATTTTACTGTGTTATGTGAGAAGGCTAAATCCGACAGTGTGTTCAAAAGTAAGGGGTGAGACACTGTGTCAAAGGCCTTGGAGAGATCAAGGAACACTGAGGCTGTATAGCATGCTGCATCTCTGGCCTTGTTCACTGTGTCTGTGAAAGATAACAGGGTTGTAGCTGTGCTGCGGCTAGGTTAGAAGCCATGTTGGGTTTTGGTTAAAAGATTATTTTGCAAAAGATGTTGCATTACCTGCTGATGGATACCTCTCTCGAGAATTTTGGATATGGGTGACAAGATTGATATAAGATGGAAATTGGATGGATCAAAAGAGTTGCCTTCTTTGTGGCTGGGGGTGATGTGAGATTGTTCCATATGGTAGGTACTTCTGATTTGGATAAAGACCTATTTATAAGGATACTGATTGGGTAGGTGACAGCCAGTTTGAGGTAGCATGAGGGAGATTGTCAGCTGAAGTAGAGTAGGGTTTTAGTTTTTGTAGCACTTTTAATGGTGTCAGTGGGTATGGGCTGAAATGAGAATGGGGTTTGTATGACATTTTGTTGAGCATGGGGGTTAGTAATGACAGGGTTAGAAGTAGTTGATGGCCTGGGGTCGGTGCCTGAATAGGTTGAAGAGTGGGAGTCCAGCATTAGGGGTGTTAGTAGGTCTGAAACTGATTTTATGAAATGCTTGTTAAAGTTTTTGGCTATTTGTGATGGAGGGGTATCAGGTGAGGGTTCATATTACGTAATAATGTAATCAAACTATCAAAACTTCAAAATGGCAGCATTTTGAAGCTTGTATTGTGGGGGGCGGTGCCCCCCCACTCCCCCCGCTAAATATATATTCCAACTCCGAGATCACACTACAGTGAGAAAAGGGAAATGCGATCTTCAAAATGCAGCCATTTCAAAGTTTTGATGGTTCAATTACGATATCTTTCAATAACATAATAGGAACCCACAGATGATAGGGTGTGCTCTCCATTTCTTCCAGGGTTAATTAGAGAAGATATGGAATGCCAAAATTTACTAGGATTGATTTTATGCTGGAATTGAAGCTGGGAATAATATGACTTCTTATCTCTGTTGATTAGTTTTGTCACTTTGTTATGTAGTGTTTTGAAATTAACATGATTTTGTTCTTTCTTGTTTTGTTTCCAGGTTGACCACGCTAGGTCCCTTTGCTTCATCAGGTGTTTACATTCCTTAGAGAGCCATGGTGCTGAGTTCTTTTTGATTTTTTTCATATGAATGGGAGCTGGTGCATTAAGTAGGTGAAGGAAGGTGTTATTAAAGTAAAGTACAGCATCATTAAGGGGTGTCCAGTCTATTTCCTGTACGAGATTGTTGAATTTGTGCTGACAAAAATTAATTGAGTTCCTAACTGATTTTATAGTGTGCACTCGTACTTGTAGGAATTTGTTCTGAGGGCATAAGCTGGTAGATGATTGCTCAGGGAGCTAGACAGTGTATCAGAAGAAGGGACATTGGCAGGGTGGGATATTAGAATCCAGTCTAACGTGGACTGGCAGGCAAGATCTTTGCTGTATCTTGTTGGAGCATTGATAAGCTGAGAAAAAACATACAGATTTATACTATTTGTGGGGGAGTTGGAAGCTATGGTTTGCCAATCTATATTTACTTCTCCTATGATTATTGTTTCAAAGTTTATTGTTTGGGATGTCCAGGATAAAATATTTTCCAACACTGGTATATTGTTACCTGGTGGGATATATATTATTATTATGCAAATTCTTTTTGATATATTGAGGTTCAAAAAGGAGATTGTTGAGCGTAGAGGGGGTGTAGATGTGTTATCCCTCTTTTTACCTCTATCTCTTCTGGTTATTGCAAAGTTTGAAGGTATTATTTCTGAGTCTTTTACATTGGGGTGTAGCCATGTTTCGGTAAGGGCTAGTATGTCAGGTTTATTCTGATCAATCCAGGTATGCAGTGAGGGCTATTTTATTACATATACTTCTAAGGTTCAGACTAAATATGTTTAAATCTTTGGGGTTACTCTTGTGGTTAGGATTAGAGGGTGGGCCAGGGTTAGGATGTATGTCTCTACATTTGAGTAGATAGGTAATGAGGAATGAGAAGTGTTTTTTTATTCCTAAGTGATGGCACTGGTGTCAAGTGTGGTTTCATAGGAGGTGAGTAGGCCACTTTGTGGCTTGAATAATTATGGGAGCATATAGGGGAAAAGCTGGGAGGAGATACGTGAGAAACTGTGTTGTTTATTGGGGAGAGGGTTGGAGGAGGTTGTTGATGTGTATTGGTGTGTGGGGGTATGTGAAGATATAGCTGTAGTGAGGCTGAGCGTTAAGAGTAAAGAGACTAGGCAAGTTAGGAGGAGCATGTCAACAGTGATGGTGGGTTTAAAATAGTAAAAGTAGAATTTGTGTGTTTGAATGTAGTACAGGTGTAAATAAAGATGTTATCTTGTGATATGTGTGCAGCTGAAGGTAAGGTTGGAATGTTTTAACTTCAGAGTGGGCTTTGATAATGTGGTTATGTATTTTACCTTGCAGTTTGTGATAAGGATGGGTGGGAGAGATTTGATTGGTCAGTAGTAAAATTATGGTATAATACTAGCTTGTGTGTATAGTAGAAGAGAAGGTGGTAAGCCTGGAGTTAATTTAAAATAGTTTGAGTTGGTGATTGTATTGTGATGGTAAACTAGATTAAGATGCAAAAATGTATAGTAGAGGGCATGTGAATTCAAGGTGATGAATGTAAGGGAGAGCAGATAAGTTTGGCTAAATAAAAGAAAGTAACGTGCATGAAATGTGGGTGTGGACAAGGTTGAGTTGTATGTAATTGGATCACAGAAATGAGGGGGAGTGGTTTGCTTAGGATAAGAGTAGAGGTGCTGGGGGAGGGTGGAATATGGGGGAAGGGCAGGGGAGCAGAGTGAGCGAAGCGAACGGAGCAAGAAGAACCCCCCCAGATAGTGAGGAAGGATGTTCATGGATACAAAGGACAAGTTGTCTGAACTCTAAATACTTGTCCCGAGTCACAGCATGGACTTTTCAGTGTCTTTCAGGGATGTATTACACTGATAAGAGTGAAATATGCTGAAGAGTTAATGTAGCTTCACCTTCAGCAGTAAAAGGCCTAAGAGTGTGGGTGAGTGAGTGGGGGTGGGGATGTCCTTCCAGCAGAATCAACACTACAAAACAATACACACTAGACTTAACAAATTAAGTTATTTGCATATTGCCTTACATAGTTTTAACTTTATTTGTTACTTGTATACTTTTTGCCAACTGCAGGTGAAATTCAGCTGTGCAGGTTTTTAGGTAGTATGATATGATAAGTCTGACTGCTGCTGTTGCAGAAGGTATATGTGCTTGTTTCACTGGGAGGGAGAGAGAGACAAAAAATTAATGATTTCTTGATGGTTGAACTAGTTAGGTACAGTATTATTTGTCTATACTCATCTACCTTAAGTAATGTTTGGCAAACGAGTAATGTAGTATATTTCACAGTTTTGCATTTCAGGTTTCTAACCTTTAAACAGGACAATAAGCATACAGGAGATATTTGTAGGTATGCAAGTTTGGGATTACTAAAAATTAAAATGGTGGCTTCCACAGTATAGAAGGACAGAAAGAAAAATACACTAAACTAACAAGAGATATGTGTATGCATGCAAGTGTGGGGTTACTGAGATGTAGGTTTACAGTTGTTAGAGGGACAGGAGGCAATCCTATCCGTTAGTTCCCACTCTTTGCTACACAACATATAATCTGTAAATCTGATATTTAACCACTTAGAAAAGGCAGCCAGCTAGAGTGTGTAACATATATAAAAATAAAAAAGGAAGCAACTCTAGAGAATGACAAAACTTCACAAACAGAAACTCTCATATATTAACAATCACCTCCATCATCCAGTAACTGTGCTGTTTATACAAACATAAAATCAGGTATTACAATAAAAGCCTTCAATAGAAGTGACTGGAAACATATATACATAACATAAACATATGTACTACAGATTAGCAGGGAGAAAGAAAAGAAAGAACATTTAGCCAGATGGCAACAGACTATAGACTTACTTGGTGCAACTGCAGTACAAACAAGAAAAATGTTGATGGCTTCACTGAATCCTAGCGTAAAACACCCAGCCAGTAGAAACTTGCTAATATCAGTGTTACACATTAATAGCAGAAAGACAAACTTTGCTGCTATTACTGCAGCCTAGAGTAAAAAGTCAGAAGACGTGCTGATATAAGTACTACACATTAACAGGAAAGAGACAACACTTAGCGACAATTAAACACAGTGAAATCTTGGTTATATATTTCTAGTACAAGTCTGAACCAAAATGAAATAAACCATAATGATTAAAAGAATACAATGTACCTTTTTGTAGAGTGAAAGCAGCTGGATGGAGAGAACACTTGGGACATGGGGTAGTGAAGTGACTCTGGAGTTATCCTGAAAACCAATGGCTTAAACAGTTAGCCCAGGGTAAAATGGCAGAATCTTTAACCCTGTGATAATTCCTGCTAGATAAGAAGGTGGCCAACAAGTCTTGGCCAGATTCTTTAGCCGTCCAGCCTCCACCAATGTCCCTCTAGAAGCAGGCAATAGCTCTGTAGGCTGTTTGGTGTTTACTTCAAATTCCTCTGCCATAAGCTCGTTGAAGGCTGGAAGGGATCAGTCTCTTTGCATATCATCTCAGACTTTGCAAGTGTCTGTTCTGGATGCCAAGGGGGAGCCATGGTTGATTATCTCGGAGGGCCCTAGAGGAATTCCACTGATATTTGTCAGGGAGGAGGTTCCGGGTTCTCTTATCAAATCTTGCTAAGAGCCAGAACCTCTCGTATTTGTTAGGGCTGATGTCCCTTCCAAAAAATGACAAAAAAATGAAGCATGTTCTGGTCCATCCTAAGGATCCTTAAAAGGAATGGCAAGAGATTACTCAGGGCTTGTATTCTGCCTTGATGTGTTTGAAGCCTCCTCAGGGGGTTTTGGTGTCTGCTCCTCCTTGGATCTCTACCTCTTCTAAATGGCTAATGAACTAAATACCTAAGATAAGGATTCAGTGTCTAATGAGGTGTCTTTGTTCTGTCCTACACAGATGCCTTCACCTTTGGCTAATGGTGAGGAGTTTGTTATCCCTGAGTTTCCTTTTGAAGAATTGTCCTTTTGGGGCACAATTGCTATGATGATAGAATAATTGAAGTGTGATTCTTCTTAAATGTCTGATATTCAGTTAGAAGATATTAGGAGTTGCTTCAGGTGTATACTGCTAAACGATCTGCAGTTCATCCTGTATTGGCTGTCTTGTTAGACACTTTCATTGCTGCTTCCATGTTTCCTGATTCTCAGTCTCCTGCTCATAAGAAACTGGATAGGTTCAGTAAGGTTCCTGAGGATTGTCAATTATTATTTAAATGTAAATGTAAAAATGACCTCCTTACAAGACAAAACTGGAACTTCCCAAAATAATAAAATAGCATCAACTGAACGAAAAGTTCACAGCAACCATGGCTTAAAAATCCACTATTTATTTCCAGCAAACAAACAGTAAGCATTTTCAAAATTTTTGAAATAAATAGTGGATTTTTAAGCCGTGGTTACTGTGAACTTTTTTGTTCTGTTGATGCTATATTATTTAAATGTCCTTCTGCTGATCCTGCTGCGGTGACAGTGTCTTCTGACAAACATTTGAAGTGCTTGCCTTTTACAGACTTTTGCCTTCTGATAAGCATAGTAGGAAATGGAGAGGATTGGTAAAAATGCTTACATTACTTCTACTTTGGCCTTTAGGACTGTTAATCAACAAACCCACATGACCAGGTATGATCTGTCCTTCATTGCTCAGACTTGCCAGGTTATTTCTGACCTCCCTGATTCTGAAGGCAAATCATCTGCTTATCTATTTTAGGTTTGTCTTCTCAAGTGACTTACCACTCTGTTAAGTATAACTATGATGTTGCCGATGCCTCTTCCAGGGCAGCAGCTTTTGGGTTTGTCCTGAGGTGTTCTTCTTGGCTTCATGTCTATTGGCCTCTATAGCCTCAGGATATTAAGGCCAAGTTGCTGGATGCTCCTTTGGGAAGGAAACATGTTTTTGGGACTGCTTCAGCTGGTGATGACATTTTAAGTCTTCTAGAGAAAGGCAAAGCCTTGCAGGACCTTAAACATATTTTTGTCTTTCCTATCCCCAAGTTCCAGAGGAATTATCTTTCTAGATCGGCTTTTGTTTGCAGGCAACTCCACCAGGCCTCCGAGGACAGGAAGGGTGGTAGGCAAGCCCCCTCTGCTAGGGCTTCTCAGGTTTCTATGGTCCAGAGGCCTCCTTTATCTGATAAGCCTGCTTCTCTTTGACAGTTTCCTCCCCCTTCTCTTAGACCAGGTTCATTTGTCCCTTTGGTTTTCCCTTTGTCTTCCAAATTGGCTTATCATTTCTGACTCCTGTGTTCTTTCTATCATCTGTCAGGGTTACTTCATGGCATCCTTTTCAGGGATTCCTTAACCTCATCTAGAGCAACTTCCTCATTTCCTGGAGGTCCTATGGTCCCTGGTGAGCCAAGGAACCATTCAACCTGCCCCCCTTCCCAAGTGGGAAAAGGGTTTTTATTCCAGGTTGTTCCTGGTTCCTCATAAGGATGGCAGCTGGAGACCTATCCTGGATCTCTCCCTGTTCAACCCCTTTCTCAAGGTCCCTTCTTTTCAGATGTTTACTCTTCAAACCTTGTTTCCTCTTTTACTACCCCAGGCATTTCTAGTGTCTTTGGATCTGAAAGATGCTTACCTTCATATCCCTATTAACCCTCTTTTAAAGAAGTTTTTATGTTTCTTCCTTTCATTTTCAGTTCTTTGCTTTGCCTTTTGGTCTCTCTACTGCATCAAGGGTATTCACAAAATGCCTAGCTCCTGTGATTTCTCTCTGCAGGCTCCAAGGCATTCAGATTTTTCCTTATCTAGATGACCTGTTTTTTCAGGCACCTTCTCTAGGTTGTCTATTACAGGATCTGGAGTTCACCATCACTCTTCTTCAAAGTCTTGGGTTCCCTATCAACTTCCAAAAGCCCATCCTGACTTCCTCTCAGGATCATATATATCTGGGAAGCAGGATTCAGACAGTGCCAATGCTGCCTCTCTTCCACCTCCAAAAGTTTTATAATCAACAGCCTTCTTTCAGTCTCTTCTTCCTCTGACTGCCTTGCCAGCCAGAGAGTTTCTTCAGGTCCTGGGATTTATTGCCTCTTCTATTCCACTGCTCCCTCTTGCCAGACTGCATATGTGGAAGCTTTAATAGTACTTCAAGTTAGTTTGACTGCAGCATTGTACCTCTCTTTCCCTGTCTAAGGAAGGACTTTCAGTAGTGGATTCAACAGTATGCTGTCAATAAAGGCCTATCCTTTCAGTCTCCAGTCCCTGCACAAGTACTTTTCAACGATGTCTCAGACATGGCGTGGGGAGCCTCATTTGGTCACCTGAAAGTTTAGGGTCTCTATCCTCCTCATCAGAAGTCAGACCATATTAACATCAAAGAGATAAAAGCTCCGATTCTGGTCATTAAAGCTTTTCACCTCATGTTGTCTCAAGGCCCCTTGAAGGTGTACACAGACAACACTACAGTGATGTGGTAGGTAAAGAACCAGGGAGGCACAAAATCTTACCTCCTCTGCAGGGTGACTCTTCAGGCTTGTGAGGTAGCTTTCAGTTGTCAGTTAACTATTCAGGCAGTATACATTCTTTCAGAGCACAATCTCGTGGTGGACCCTCTAAGCAGGTTCAAAACACAGGCTCACAAATGGATGCTTCACAGACACATTGTCCATTGGTGGAGTATTCCACAAGTAGATCTTTCTTTGTTCCCTCTGAACAGGGAGCTTCCTCTCGTCTATTCTGTTTTGCCATGCCATCTGGCATGGAAGACAGATGTACTTTCTTTTCCTTGGAAGGAGAGTTTCTCTATGCTTTCCCTCATTTTCCTCTACTTCCAAGATTCCTGCAGATGATTCAGCTGGAACCCCCCAAAAATCTTGTAGCAACTTCCTTTTGGCCAAGACAGCACTGGTTCCCCATCTTAATGCATCTGGCCAGGGGCAATTACCACAAGTACCTCACTGGTTGGACCTTCTCACACAGGACAAGGGCCCTCTCATACATCCTTGTACATTCTTTGACCGACACTGTGAGTGATAGTGTTTTGATCCCTTTCAGGTACCTCTTTTCTGAGGACATGCTCAGGGATTTACAGGAGGCAAGGAAACCCTCAACCAGAAAATCCTATATGTTCAAATAGAAAAGATTTTCTGTTTAGTGCAATGCTCGTAACCAGGACCCTTTTTCAATGGGGGTCCCCTTAGTTCTCTCTTGTTTGTGTGAGTTGCTCCAGTCTGGCCTGGCCTATTCTTCTGTGAAGGCCCATTTGTCAGCTATTCCTTCTTGTCTCTCCCTGAATCCTCCTTTTGCTTCTTATTTGAGGTCAAACAATTTCTTAAAGGGGTCCTTCATATTAGGCCTCCAAGAAAACCTTTTCCTCCTCCTTGGGACCTTAATTTTGTTTTGGAAAAATTGTTTCAGGCTCCGAGCCTGCAGATTCTGCTTCTTTGTCACAAAGTACATGGAAGACTGTTTTATTGCTGGCTCTTACTTCTGTTTGGAGGGTTTCTGAGCTCTAGGCTATTATTGGCCATTCCTCCTTTTTTGTTTTTTTCACAGGGACAGGGTGTCCCTTTGTAGTAAGACTTCTTTTATGTCCTTCCTTTTACCCTTCTCCTCAGTCTGCTAAGTGAGAGGGTCTTGCATACCTTCGATTTGCACAGGCAGCTCAGGTACTATTTGGAAAAAAATAAGGTGATTCATAAGTCTGACTTGTTTCTTTTCACCCCAGGACATTGGACTTGTCTGTTTCTAAGTAAACCATCTCTTTCTGACTATCTAAGGCCATTTTTTTTGTTGTTATACTTTTCATGACAAATCTTTGCCAACTTCTGTTAGAGCTCATTCCACTAGGACTATTGCTTCTTTGGGTGCTTTCTTCAAAGGGTTGGACACTAGTTCCATCCTTGAAACTGCTACTTGGTCTTCGGTGCATACCTTTACTAAGCATTATAAGTTGGATATGTTTTCTAGGGTCAGAGCAGATTTTGCTAGAACCATTTTATATGGGTTTGTTGAGGGCTGTTTTCAGCCTTCTGCCTCCTACTCTGTTTCTTGAGCTTTTTTATTCTGCCTAACATTAAAAATACTGCAACAGTGATATAGAGGGACATAGTACAGTTGTATACAATCTTACCATAACAGTAGGTGTCCTATTCATTGTTGCAATATTTGCTACTTCTTTCTGGCTGAGGGTTCCCCCTTTTTCTTCTGCATTTTTCCTTCCGGATGTGCATGGACTCCTTTCTCCTATGGAGACTGTTCTTCTCTGGGGCAATTCATTTCTGGGTAACTGCATCTGTACAGCACTAATATGCCTATGTTCTGTGCAGGGAGTATATGTGTGACATACAGTGCATACACGATTGTTAAGTTTTGGTATACTGGTGGAACACTGGGCTGCCCTAGGTGGGAGATCCCTAACATTAAGAATACTGCAACAGTGAAGAGAAGGACATCTACTGTTATGGTAAGATTTTACACAACTGTACTTTCTTCCACAGTTGACAGAAACCTACAATAAAATGCAAAAGTTAGTACATTTAAGGATGAAACTTAATATTTATTTTGTTGACATCATTAATGTCTTTAAAATAATGGTATGTCCCCATTATGTTTTCTTTATTCAAAGCATGTTATTTCATCTAGGTATATTATGATATAACACATTTAAAATAATGTGGACTAAGTTCTTCTGTAGATGACAATATTACAGGATTCCCAGGAAGATTTTAAGCAGACCTCTTGACATTGTTAGTAATGCTATAAAAACAAATATTGATGTTCACTCTAATTTGGATAAAGTATTAAAAGGGAATAATCTACTCAATAAGAATTTTTCAAGAGCTATAAATTCAGTTTGGAAGCTACAATTTCCTATTTAGAGGTAATTCCATAATCTACTGAAATCACAAGATGTTTACATAATGATTCTCCCAATTTCATGCTTTTCTATAATTATTAATTGTTCCCCTGAAAATACTGCAGATCTAAAGCATACTTTTTCAGAAGATATTCTTTATTTTAATGATATTCAAAATGGTACAATATTTCAGAATAGTTAATTGTTTTATTTTCTTCTTCAAAATTCATCTGATACATTATGTACAAAATAGACAATGTTGAACTTAGTACAAAATGCTATTCAAGATACAGAGTTAAAAGATTACAACAGAGTTTTGGATGGCTAGAATTTACAATTAATAGTTAGTTTAACATCTTTACAACTATTACAGCTATAGAGACATCACTACACCATGATAAAACCTTATAGAAATACAATAATTTAACAAAAGTTTTTTTTTTCTGAGCTTATCTAATACCATAGAGATTAAGTTGGTCTATTCAGAACTATTGTTGGTATGAAAGTGACAACATAGGTACAGGGGAAGCACAGGTTCATAGGTGTGTACTAGGTTGATGGCTCTGGGGCCTTTAGAAGCCTAGCCCATAGGATTACCCTGGCATCGTGCCACCCGACCTTAGTTCTCAGTGCCTCTGTCAAGTAGAGCCACCGGAGTGATCCCCAGGGTGAATTTTCTATTTCCCATCCACTCATCAAGATTTCTCTTGAAGAAGGCCAGTGAGGTGCTCCGTTTGACATGTATGGGAAGTCTATTCCATAGCATGGGCAGTCTCTGGGTTATGAACCTGTCCCTCCAGCATGTTCTGTTGATTGTGGTAATGAGGTTGAGGTCTCTGGAGCATGCAGTGTGGAGGGATTGGGATTTCTTTAGCTGTAGCATTTCTAACAGAGCTGGGTCAGACATGGCTTCGTAAGTCAAGCAGAGATCACCTCTAAGCAGGCGATATGAGACAGAGAATAGTTGGAGTTTTTTTAGTCTGTCCATATAGGACAAATGTTTAAGGCCTAGGATCCTCTTTGTGAGGTACTTTTGCTGCCTCTCCAGTTGTTGCAGGTGTTTAGTGAGGTACATGCCAAATGGGGCATTGTACTCAATGACTGGCCTAATGAGGGAAGAGTAGATGGAGACAATGACCTCTTTCTTCCTGGATGCAAAACCTTTAGTAATGGGATGTGCCACATAGAAGGACTTTCTGACCACAGTGGCAGTGTGGTGGTCAAAAGAGAGGTTTCTGTCAACCTGTGTTCCCATATCTCTTGTAACGCCTTCTGTGTTCAGTAGACTACCATCAATGTGGTAATTCATGGGAACTGGGTTTTTCCCAAAGGGGATGATGACACATTTTTCTGCACTGAGCTTAAGGCCACGGTTCTGACACCATTCATTGCTCTCAGTGAGGCCTTCCTGTAGGATATCAACATCCCTCGGGGAGTTAATAATAGCTCCCAACTTGCAATCATCTGTGAACTTTGTCAGCCATAGTCCCTTCATGTTGGCCTGGACTTCAGAGAAGCTGGCGTAATGGTTAAGATGTTTACCTTGCAAACACAAGGTGCAGGGTTTGATTCTCACATGGGGTAGTTGGCTAGGCTTAAAATGACCCACAAGAGCAGTTAGCCTAGTAGTAATCCAGACCATGAACCTATGAATCTATGAACCTATGAACCAAAGAGGAGAGGACCCAGGACAGAACCCTGTGGGACTGCACTCATGACTGGTCGGCATGCTGACTTGGAGTCAGTTACTTTCACACTGTGGGTACTACCTGTGAGCGAGTTTGCAACCCACCTAGTGATATAGGGGTTGATGCCTAGCTTAGTGAGTTTTTCTATGATTCCTGAGTGGGGAATGGTATCAAAGACCTTGGCCAGCTCCAGATAGGCTGTATGAACCATCTTGCCTTCATCCACAGCTCTGGTGACTGACTCAAAGAAGTTGACCAAGTTGAGCAGGCATGATCTTCCCTTCACAAAACCAAACTGTTTGGGATCCAGAGTTTGGAGATCCCCTCTATCCTTGTTAATTAGGTCTATGATGATGCGTTACATACCTTTGCATATCAGACTCGACAGGCTAATGGTGTGATAGTTTCCAGGGTCTGTAGTCGCTCCTCCTTTGTGGAGAGGGATGACTGTAGCAGTCCGCCATTCAGTAGGGACAAAGCCTGAGGTGAGGCTGTGACTGAACAGGGCACACAGGTGAGGTGCCATTTCAATCTGTAGTTCATGTAGAACACAGCCAAGGATATTGACAGGTCCCATAGAAGCTGTATTCTTGGCCTTGGACAGTGCTGTTTTAAACTATGCAGCAGTAATACTGGGTGCCTAGCAATCTACTGGTATTGTGACTGGTCCCTTGGGGGGTCGGGTAAAGTTGGCACTGAATCTGTCGGCCAGTATATTGGCAATATCTTGGTATAGGAGGTACCATTGTGCAGTAGCTCAGAGCAAATCTGGATATTGCCGTGGAGATTCTTTACATAACTATAGAAGGCCTTGTGGTTGTCTTTACTATCTGCTGCAATTCTGTTTTCATAGCTAGCTTTAGAGGATTTGATGTGGGAGTTTTTCCAGTGTTGGGACTTCACCTTAGTCCACATCAGTTTCCTCGTTCTGTTGTAGAGTTTGTTTATGGCAGGGGACCACCAGATTGGCTACCTTTTTTGGAGGACAGCATCTTGGTTCTGTTGGGTATGGCAAGATCCGTGCATTTCTGTACATGGTCGTACAGTGCATAGGTGTATGATCCGATGGTCATGCAACTGATCTCCATTTGCATAGGTACCTTAGCCACCTCTGTTTTTAGGAGCCCAAAGTCAGCTTTGGAGAAGTTTTTCATAGTGGTTAGGTTTGCAGGGGAGGGGGTGGGGGGTGGGTGGGATGTGGATTTCCAAGGTGATTAGTTTGTGGTCAAATCTAACCAGGGAGGAGTTGACTATTGATGTAGAGCAACAGTCACCCATGTTAGTAATGACCAGTTCAAGGATGTTGCTATCTCTAGTGGGGGTAAGAACGAAATGGTCCAGTGCATTGGAATTAATGAATTCCAGGAAATGTTGGGCAGGTATACTGGCACATGAGTAGTTTTCCCAGTTAATGGAGGGGTAGTTGAAGTCACCCAGTATGAGAGGTTGGACCCTAATATTCAACAGAGTGCTTAGGAATGTGGAGTGTGAGTCTTGGGACATGGCTGAGGACCTATAGCAGGCTATGACCTGAATCGCTGTCTCATCCAATGTTAGCTGCACCTGAAGTATCTCAGATGCGTTATGTTGGGCTACTAGTCTGGAGGTGTGCATATCATTTATGAATATGGAAACACCACCACCTTTGGAGCTTCGGTCCAAGTTCTGGGGATGAAAGGTGTGGAATGAGTTATAGCCTGGTAGTGCAGGGGTGCTTTTTGCTGCCTTGAACCAGGTCTCTGTTACTGCACAAATGTGCATGTTCTCCATTTTAATGAGTGCTTCGAGTGAATGCATTTTGAGATTTAGACTTCTAGCGTTGAGCAGCATGACCCTCAGATTGCATTTGTTTGTAACTGTTATAGTGGTAATTTGGTCTTTGGAATACCATGTAAAAAAGGTACTATGGGGTGGCAAGAGCCTTGGCCAGTATCCATAAGCCCAGGGATGACAGATGCAAGCCATCTCTGGCAAAGCATTGAGGTCGGTCATTCATGTCATCCCAGGCAGATAGATACTGGATCCCCTTAGAATGACACCAGAAACTTAGCCAATTGTTGAAATCTATAATTTTCTGCTTGTACTGTGGTATCATTCTGGGTGATGGTAGGATGCTGCTCAGGGCTAGGGTCATACCCACCTGGGCTACATAATCCAAGAGCTCCTCTGTGTCTCTTTTCATGTAGGCCAGGGAGGAACATCTCAGGTCATTCATACCCACATGTACAATGACAGAGTCATATTTGTACCTGTTGTTAAGGGACCTGGGTGCATGCATTATGTGGTGGATCCTGGCGCCTGACAGGCAGCTGACTTACTTTCTCCTTATTCAACCTAGTGAGTGAGATATCAGTGTGCCTCACTATCGAGTCACCTAAGACTAGTGTGTTGGACATGCTGTTTTGCCTTAGGGGCTTTGGTTCAGTGGCACGCTGTTTAGGAGAGTTATGTGTCTCATGATTAGTATTGTGTTGTGGTGATCGAGTGTGTTTCTGCCTTGGAGGTCTCTACTGTTTGGATAGATTTTTATTGGCAGCCTCCACAAAGGTGGGTGTGCGGTTTGTGTTTATATGTGAATGCAGTGCTGATATGGGTTCTGGAGGGCTATGTGTTCCATGCGGTGTGGTGCAAGTGTTGACCTTCTCCTCTTGACCAGCTATTCCAGTCTGGAGAGTGCGTGGCTTCCAGTTTGGATATATAAGTGCATCTCTCGCAAGTCTGAGTACTGGGAGGTAAGAGGAGAGAGTTATAAATGTACATGAGGCAGTTGCTACATTGCCTCAGGATGTCCATGTTCATCAGGTTAATAGGAGAATGCACAGGGAACTGACCTTTAGACATGCCTGGAGGAGTGTACATTAATAATAAGTACTGGAGCTGTTTCCTTGTAGAACATTTAGTGCTGGTAGAACTTTTGTGTGCTACAATAATTGCTACAAGAAGTCTGGTAAAGTGCTAGACTAATAAGTAAAAATGCAGGAGAGGAAAGAACTAGTAGATCTAAGGGAAAAATTGAAGAGCAGACTTTGGCACCACTCAGAAGCTTACAAACATTCCTGGGCACAGCAAATCTGTATCTGGACTAGACTATTTACAGGAAAGGTGAGACACAAGTGCAAATGGGGGCTTTTAAACCAGAAAGTTGAAAGAGATGAAAGAACTGCCCAAACAGCCAATATACTACAATTTCTGGGCCAGAAACCACTCCTCTTGTGGTAGATAGGCTACCTAGTGCTTACCACTCCCACTGATAAACTACAAGGCTTCCCTCCAACACAGAAAGGCTTGGTGGGCTCAGAAGCTTACATACAGTCCTGGATATAGCAACTCTGTATCTGGACTAGACTAGTTACATGAAAGGCGGGAAAAGTGCAAATGTGGGCTTTTAAACCAGAAAGTTGAAAGAGATGGAAAAACTGCCCAAACGGCCAACAGACTACAAGTTTTGTGCCAGAAACCATGCCTCTTGTGGTAGATAGACTACCTAGTGCTTACCACTCTCACTGATAAGCTAGAAGGCTTCCCTCCAACACAGAAAGGCTTGGTGGGCTCAGAAGCTTACATACAGCCCTGGATACAGCAAATCTGTATCTGGACTAGACTAGTTACAGGAAAGGTGGGAAAAGTGCAAATGCTGGCTTTTAAACCAGAAAGGTGAAAGAGATGAAAAAACTGCCCAAACAGCCAACAAACTACAATTTTTGTGCCAGAAACCATGCCTCTTGTGGTAGATAGGCTACCTAGTGCTTACCACTCCCACTGATTAGCTAAAAGGCTTCCCTCCAACACAGAAAGGCTTGGGGGGCTCAGAAGCCTACAAACAGTCCTGGATACATACCCATAAATTTATTTATGGTGGATTAAAACACATCAAGTGGCAGTTTCAGTGTTACATTCTCCGATTCCATTTCCTGTGATGTTTTAAATTTAGGCAAAATGTATTTTCTTAACTATTAACCTGCAACATTTATTTTACAAGCAGGATTAGCTATTAAAAAAAATTATTCTAGAATTTTTAGAACCAAATGATGGTCCCAAATATAGAATTGCCTTTTCAAAAAATGGTTATTTTTTATCCAAATAAACATATTGTGTTGGATTTCCTTTTGCCACATGGAGGGTACTATAACTGGGTGGCAGGAAGGGATTATAAAGAGGTACTATATTAATTTGCTGTCTAGTATAAATATTTACTGTAATAGTTCAAATATTAAAAAGAAATAGAAAAAATATCTATGTAGACATTTCTAAGATAATCATTTCCAAAATAAATATCATGGAACTTTTTTGAGGTTAGTATTTTTATTTTTTATCTATTACAGTTAAAAGATTTGAAACTCTTGATGACACTGCCCTTGACCTAAAAGCAATCTGTCAAAATGTGGAAAGTGAAGGTAAATTGAAAGAAGCGTAACTCAAGCAATCTGAGAATTAGGAGATACAAAGTTATAAAAATTAACTTACTATACCTACCTAACAAATGCAAGATCTGGAAGGGAGTTTGTTGAACAAGATACAAGGACAATGATTCAGTAAATCCAAGCCATGAAAAGTGCAAAAAGTAGCAGTTGCATTGATGGGTCAAATTTATAAAAGGAAAGCAACTTCCTAAATCAGAAAGGGATGACTCATAGAGGGAACAGCTGTAATATTATTGCCATTAATATCATAAAGAAAGCTAAACAAAACTGCATTATAGAAAAAAAAGACTTGTAGGCCTGGTATGGTGATAAAGTAAACATGTACCAAATGTAGAACTACAAAAACTAGCATAAGTAAAACTAATAGTGAGCAGAATACAATCACGTTTCCATGTAGTCTACACCAAAAACAGTCCTCTTTATCTGATATAAATTCTTGTGAAAAAAAAACTCTGGTATCAATAAGTAAAATAAGAGTGTAATAAGAACAGAAAGGCTGAAAGTATACTTTTGACTAACTCTAGGATATTAAAAAAGGAAGGTTTTCCTGAAAAGAAAACTCAAAGACTGAAAGATCGAGTGAGATGTAGCTTGTAAAACAAAAGGTAACAATATATTTTTAACTTGCATTCAAGAAATTGCATATTAAGGGTGTGGTCAGGATGCTGTCTGGTTAACAACACACTTCCTTAGCTCTGTTATCTAATTTATATTTCTGACAATTTTAAAAACTAGGAGTATTTCTCTATTCCAAACCACTGATTTATATTTCCTAAAGTTCCTAAAAAGACTATACTGAAATATTTTTTCATCATTTGTTAAATTTTCTGTCAAATATTCTTTAGAACGGGCTCTGACAATTTCTCAAGATGAATTATTCAAAAGGCAGTTCACAGGACCAGCTAATGAAAAAAGAATTTCAACCCCTGCTTTCTTCCATGAATGACTTATCCATAAAAATAGCAAAATGGACAGTAAACTAGATTCCTTCAAAGAGGAGAGCACAACACAAGTGGAATAATTAAAAGAAATGATAATGCAACATAACATTGAGATTGCCGGCAGGACTCTATAAATGATCTAGAGGACAGAGTAAAAAAGAGAAACTACAAATTGAATTCCTGTTGAAACAAAATACTTCCTTACTTAAACTGGATGATTTCGAAAACAGATCACAAAGAAATAACTTGCATATCTATGGATTACTAGAGAAGAGTGAAGGAGACAATATGACAAATGTTCTCACTTCATGGCTTCCACACATTTTAAATTTACCCAAGTCTCTTTCATATATTATATAAAGAGCCCAGAGGTCACTGGCATTTCTTCCATCATCTTCTGAAAAGGTAAATTCATATCTAAGATCTATAATATTCTGGCATCTCTTTAAAGTGTCAAGCAGAGAGAATAGTTGGAAACCAACAGACAACAAAAAGAAAAAACTTTTTAACCATTGTTCCCTTGTGTTACTTCAGTATTCATGTTATATTTATCTCCTATAAAAATAGACTTCACTCTAGCTATATTCACAAAGGAAAACAAGTAATTTTTTTATGTTCTCTATCTTTATATTAATATCATATAATCAAATAATCTATGACTCATTATTTAACACAAAAATAAGACTTAAAATGAGTTGTTTATAGTACCATATTACAGGTTAAAAGAAGAAAAACAAGGTAAACTACTTACTACTAAGGTGTTCAGTGTTTTACAAGGTCACATTATCTCTGTCTGTCATTGAATAGAGAAAAATAAAAAAAAATACACGGATCTCTTGCTGTTTGGTATATCACACAGCATACTGTTTTATTTACATCAAGATCTAGGGTGATGATAAAACCAAGATATACAAACTACAGCTATCTGTTCTAAGATAATGAAATGATATACATTTAAGAAAATGATTATCAGATACTCAAATTGCTACAGAGAAACCTGAGGAACAAATAATAATCAGAATCATAGGAGGTTACTAGGCTATTGGCCCTGAGGCCCTTATAAGCCTAGCCAAGAGGTAGCCCATGTTTAAACAAATCAGCACTCAATGCCCCTGTCCAGCAGGGACATGGGTGGAATCCCAGGGGTATATTTTCTGTTTCCCATCCAGTTATCTGGGTTATGCTTAAAAAGGGGTAAAGAGGTACTCTGCTTGATGTGAAGATGAAGTCTATTCCATAGATGGGGGAGTCTTTGGGCCACAAATCTGTCCTGCCAACAAGTCCTGTTAATGTTACAGACCAGGTTGAGGCCATCCATGTGGGTTACTCAAGTGTAGCTTGACTTGTGGATATGCAGCAGTCCCATCAAGGTGGGGTCCATGATCGCCTTGTATTGCCTGACAGAGGTTACCTCTGAGGAATCTGCATGACACTGAGTACAGGGATAGGGCTTTTAGCCTATCTGTGTATGGCAGATGTTTGAGGCCCTGGATTCTCCTGGTGAGGAACCTCTGTAGTCTCTCCAGCTGCTGCATGTGCTTTGCGAGGTACATGACGAAAGGGACATTGTCCTCAATAATGGGCCTTATAAGGGAAGCATACAGGGATGTTATGACCTTCTTCTCCTTGGATGAGATACACTTACTTATGAGGTGAGCCATGTAGAAGACTTTCTGTAAACAGAAGCAACATGGTGGTCAAAGTCAGGTGCCCAAATCCTTCATGACTGAGTGCATGCTTAGGACGTTATTAATGCTATAATTTGTGGGGACATCACTTGCCAAAGGGATTGATGATGAATTTTTTAGCATTCAGCTTGAGACCATGTTTCTGGCACCAGTCATTTGTCTGAGTAAAACCCTCTTGGAGGATGTCCACATCACTAGGGGAACTGATGACAGCACCCAGCTTGCAGTCATCTGCAAACTTGGTCAGCCATAGCCCACTGGTTTTGGCCAGAACTTCAGAAAAGTACATCTCAAATAACAGAGGCCACAAGACTGAACCCCAGGGTACACTGCTTGTTACAGGTCTACTGCTTGAGGTGACTTCCCCTATTTTGACTATGTGGGCTCTATCAGTGAAATAGTTTTTCTACCCATCTGATAAAATATGTGATTGATGCCTAGTTGAGAGAGTTTATCTATTATGCCCAAGTAGGGAATAGTGTCAAAGACTTTAGCCACATCAAGGTAGGCAGTGTGCACAATCTTCTCCTCATCCATATCATTGGAGACGGTTTCAAAGAAGTCAACCAAATTTAGCAGACATGACCTCCCCTTGACAAAGCCAAACTGTGTGGAATCAAGTGTTCGGAGTTTGCCAGTTTCCTTGTTAATATGGTCCATGCTAATCCATTCCATGGTGGTGCAGGTCAGGCTAGTTAGGTTGATGGGGCTATAATTTCCCAGATTGGTGGATGCTCCACCTTTCTGTAAAGGGATGGACAAAGCCAGTACTCAGACTTTAGTTAAATAGGGTGCCTAGTAGTGCTGAAAGTTCCTGCCTGAGTTCATGCAGGATGCAGCCTGGGATGTTATCGGGTTCCATGGAGGCTGTATTTTTTGCCTTTGAGAATGCAGTGATGACCTGTTCCCTATGTATAAGGGGAAGGGGGTAGGTACTGGGGGATGTCCTAATTTACTGATTGGGGGGACAGAGGGGTAAAGTTTTCACTAAATCTGTCAGTCAGCACGTTTGCTATATCTACGACATTTGTATATGTGGTGTCCTTGATCACCAGTTTTGACCAGATCTAGGTGCTTCCTTTGAGGTTGCCGACTAATTCTATAAGCTATTTGCCAAAGGAATTAAATTTATACCTACTGTGGAGTTTAACTTGGTAGATGTAATTACAGAATTCAAATTGTATTGTCGGAGATTAAATTTAGCTATACAGTTTAAACAAAATGAACCTGAAAGTAATATTATTGAGCAAGGTACTCTTAAAAAGAAAAGTACATATATTCCCACTAGTGATCCAGTAGTAGCAAGTTTTGAAAAAATGGTCACTCAGGATATTTATAATTATTATAAAATGCACAAGATGGACAAGAAAAATGTCTCAATGATGAGGAACAATTTGACTGAAGGTGAACGTCATTGTCTACGAACTATAGTGAACAACAACGAGGTGAGAGTCATGAAGCCCGACAAAGGGAGGAGGGATAGTGTTATACCACAAATTGGATTATATTAATGAAATATACAATATATTACATAATTCCGGCAATTATGAAACTATCTCCCTTAATGAAGTTAACATCCGTCATAGACGTATTGATTTAGCGTTAGAAGAATACCTGATTGGCCATAGAATTACTAGTGAAGTCTATCAATTTCTGAAGGTTGACTACCCAACACTAGCCACTATTGTTGGAATTCCTAAGGTCCACAAAAATTTGGAATGTCCACCATTTAGGCCCATCATATCAGGTAGCAAGTCTAAAACTTTTCCCTTGGGAGTTGCTATTGACAAATGGGTTAAACCGGTTTACAACAATATACCCCATTTAATCAAGGACTCATGGATGTTTCTTGGAAATTTGACATCACATTTATGGGACAAGGACCTCATTTACATTACCATTGATGACATTGATCTTTTTTCTTGCATCCCTAAGGAGAAAGGACTAGACTATTTTAGTAATAGCTTGAGGAAATGCTCTAACATGGATTGGGACAAAATTTGTCTGATTACTGATATGATGAGTTTAGTGTTAGATCACAACTACATTCATTTTGAGAATGAATTTTTTAGACAAACTAGAGTCGTTGCTATGGGAGCATCTTGTGCTCCCATATTCGCTAATCTTGTAATGCTTGAATGGGAAACGGAATTCTTGTTCAATTGTGAATTTTATAAATATATAACATATTACACAAGGTTTTTAGATGATTTGTTTGTGCTTTGGAAAGGTCCTATTGAATTAATACACTCTTGTATTGATTACATAAACAGCACGACAGACTTTTTAAAATTTACATTTAATTTCAACACACATGGTACAGCATATCTGGATACTTTCATCAGTCATGGAGATGGAGGTTTTGTATCATGCATCCATAGAAAGGAGACTTTTTCAAATGATTATTTAGAGTTCAGTAGCAACCACCCCAAATATATGTTTAAAAATATATTTAAGGGGCAGTGCATCAGAGCTGCCCGCATGTCATCGACTAGGGACATTATGGTCAGGGAATTAGACTTTATTAAGTCCATGTTTAGTGTAAGAGGGTATCCTGAACCCCTACTAAAGGACGTCGCAAGTTATGTTAACAGGGAGTGGGGTAAGAAGTATGTACCCCTATTAAGTCATCTTACATAGGATGTTCTAACACAGGTGAAAAAATCAATAGTGGGCCTTACTCATAGAGCTTGTGTACTTACATATTCTCCAGTGGTTCAGTATATTGAGAATATTATAAGGCAACACTGGAATTTAATTACCATGGACGACAATTTAGTGCAGGTTTTAGGTATTTTGCCCAAATTTGTTTACAAGACAGGTTTCAACTTTAAAAGGATTTTGGAATCTAAAACGCATGCAGAAAAGGTAAAGACAACGGGAACTATGAGATGTGGAGCATGTAACCAGTGCAGTTCTGTCAATGAAACAATTTTAACAAGACATATATACGGAGTAGAGCAGGTAATTGTAATACCAAATATGTGGTCTATATAGCAACATGTGACACATGTTCTGCGTTTTATATAGGAAAAACGGAGAGACAGTTGAGACGACGGATTTATGACCATCTTTATTCTATTAGATCTAAAGACAAGAAAAATGCTCTTTACAAACATATATTAAAAAGTGGGGGCATGCACCAATTTAAATTTGCTATTGTTGATCAGGTTGATGTTACAGCATATGGTGGCAATGTTAAAGCCTTATTAGCAATGAAAGAGAGCAAATGGCAGATTTTTACAGATGCCACCAGGCTCCAAGGTATTAATGATTATATAAGTATCAAACCATTTCTATGTTTGGCTTAGTTCCTTGTACCATAGGTGGTTGGACCCAAACCCTCTTTTTAAGATTTTTAAGATTTTCAAGGTTTACATTTTGTTAGGTTTATTATGGCTATTTTGTAGTATGTATCTGACAACATGTTATTCTTAATCTTTTATAAACTCACTCTTGGTTTTATTAGTATTTATTTAATGGATGGACGTTTTTAGAAATGCATTAACATTTGTAGACATAGGGATTGTCAGTGTTATGTAGTGTTATGTATGTATGAATGAGTTTTAATAGGAATGCTGTTTGCCGCCTAAAAGTATATTTAATTGATCCAGAACCACTTGTCTTAGTCCTAAATAGTCTGCATTTGTCAGATGAAAGTGCTTAACTGCACATTGTGCATTTTGGTGGAGTTTATTTATATCACTGGCTTACTAATAAATTGGTTACTGTCCAAGCCGAGGAGTTATTGTGCATTGCCTTCAGTACCAGTAATCTGGTGTTGTTGCAGCAGTTTTTAGTTGTTGAGGTTGCAGACATATGTGAAGAAGGCCTTATGATTGTCTTTAGTAGATGTGGCCAATCTGGACTGGATGTTTGCTTTGGAGGATTTCACTAGTGCTCTTATTTGCTTGTTCAGGCTAAGGAGACATTGCTTCCAATTGGGCGCTCGCTCCTTCTTGGTCTTGCACAGCAATTTTTTCTTTTTGTTATAGAGTTTATTTATTACAGACAGGTTCTTCCTTGAGAGGATGATTTAGTCATGTTGAGTATTCCTGATTCCATGCATCTGTATAAATGCTCTTATAGTGCTTTGGTGTAGTTTTGGATATTGGTGCCAGTTCCTACAGAGGGGGATGGGGCTGTGAAGCTGTTTATACCATTCCTCAGGAGGCTGTAATCATCTTTGGAGAAGTTTTTATGTCTGATTCTAGCTAGTGGGGGGGGGGGGGGTTGAGGGAGATGGTGACTTCGAAATTGACCACTTTGTGGTTGGATCTTACCAGGGAGGATGATACTATAGGGATGCTGCAGTGGATACTCATGCTGGTTAATACCATGTCCAAGATATTATCACCTCTTGTGGGGGTATCAACTAGCTATTCCAAGCCATTTGCATTGACATTGACTGTCTCTGTCTCACAATGGAGTCGCCTATGACTAATATGTTGGGTTTATGGTGACACCTTAGTGGCTGTGAGGCACAGGTGTGTGGACTATGCATGGGATGTGGTGTGGAAGGCTGTGGAGATCGTGTGTGTTTTTGCCTCAGAGGTCTCCTTGGTTTGGGTATGTTTATGTGAAGGACCTCCACATATGTAGGTGTGTGTTGTGTAGGTGTGGGTGGTTTTTGAGGTGTAGTGATTATGCTGACAAATTTTTGGTGCCAGATATACTGGTTTGAGAGGGAGAGACCTTGGACTCTAGGTTTCTAATGTAATTTCATCTCTCACAAATTGTTTTCCTAGGTGGTAGTAGTAGATGGTTGTCCGTGTACATGAGGCAGTTGCTACACTGTCTCAGGATACCCATATCAACCAGACTGGCAGGAGAAATTATAGGAAATTGTCCATCCATATTTGTCAGAATTTGAGGGAGAAAGGTCAGGGAGAGCTAAGAGGTGGGCCTGAAGCCCAAGTGCTTACACCAAAAATTAAGAGCTTAGACTAACACTTAAGAATAACACTTAACAATTTAGATAGGCTATAAACAAGCAGTAATAGATGCAACAGAAAAGATGCAGTTGAGCACTTTAGAGAACAGGTGGCAAGTAGCAGGAAAAAGCAAAGCAGGATGAAGTAACAGAGAAGTAGGAAGAAATACAAATTAGAAAAATATAAGCAGCTGAATAAAGTGTTTTTTTAATTTCTAAAGGAAAAAAGAGAGATAGCAGGAACAGAAGATAATTCAAGGTTAAGGGACTAAGGGGTTTGGACTACCGAAATAAGCTCTGTATTAGGTAGAATGAACTAAAGAGTTGGGACTGGGAGTAGTGTCCCAAATCAAATCTACAATGGGGCAGGCAACTACAAAAGTCACCAACCTTAAGGGAAAACGCCACCTTAGAACTCAAAAAACATATTTTTTCATTGTATCTTTGTTTTTGATCTATTTTAATGTCTCAAAAATCACTCCAAGTGCTTCTTTTACAATTTTAATGAGTTTCTCTCAAAATGGCGGATGATGAGGCCTGCCTTGATAATGTGATCTTGCTTTCATTCCTTCTTCTCAGAATACATTTCAAGTCCTCTTTACATGACTCATGCTAGACATAAGGAACTGGTGCTGTTTTTTCATGCCATTAAGATAGAATGGCAGGACTATGAAGCACTGTCATCTAAACACACGTTCTGTAACAGAGCTGCTTCTATGTTTACCTGACTGAGCCTCATTTATTTGTCTGTCAGAGCTTGTTCTATGCTATAAATAGCTGTTAGCTACTTGCAGCAAATGAAAGTAGATAAATAACATTTTTTTGTAAGAGGAGTCTTTTGTAGTTTTAAAAGATTTGATAAACCATCCCCCACACACACATGCTGAGGTGTGAAAATTCTCACTGCAGTAAATGATCTTTGCTGTGCATTTACAGGTGACAAGTAGTAGGACTCAAACTTAGTCTGCTACTTCCTAATGCCTTCAGTGCAAGGATTTTTCTTTCTCGTGAATATTGTAGACTTAAAATGTGTTTTACTAGTTCCTCAATTATTTCTATCATGTTCACCCTCCTCTTTTCTATTTCATATTTATTTATACTGTCAGTCATAACCAGGAAAGTGAACTGATCCCAGAACCCTTTTTGGCCACAACTTAGGCTACATTGGCAAAGATAATAATTATTAAATGCGCTTAGCGATACAAAGAAAAACATACTGACATAAAGACAATGACCAAGATTGCATGTGTAACACATAGCCAATGTGTGACAGTGACCAAGTAAATCATTTCTGCAACATTTATTAAAATGCGTACATTAATTATGTTTAACTATACTATGTTATAAACATATTACACACACACACACACACACACACACATATATATATATATATATATATATATATATATATATATATATAGTGTGTGTGTGTGTTTCTGTATATGTGCATGTGTATAAAGTACATATGCAAAAGCACATGAGTGTGTGTGTGTACATTTAAACACAGTTAAGTACTTATGATTTCCTTTTCTTAGTTTTCTTAATGCAAGGGCACACAGTAAATGTATGTTAAAGTAAATTCAGCTGTATATTATGGTTGCTGTCTGACAATGCAAGGACTGACTCAAGGTCAGTGGGAATCTTTTACAATGGATCTACATGTACCAGATATGCATCCCTCTCTGGAATTATGTCACAAGAAAGCATAAAAGACCTTTTTATGAACAGTATCAGTGTACCTAGTTGATAGGGTTGCCACCTGAGTCTCTTTCTGCAGTTCTGGCCTGTGTGTGTGTGTGTGTGGGGGGGGGGGGGGGTCTTGAAAATGGTAAATGCACTGATACTTAACAAGAAAAAATATTTTCTGACTTTTCTCTAAATGTCACAGAAATATTTGATACTACATTTAAGTTATCTTACTATATACACTATTGTAAATAACATTTAAAACTTAGCATTTCAATACTGTATTGCTGCTTATGTAAATTTGCCAGAAGAGTTGACATTTGCCTTTAAACCCATGACTGATTAATTGCTATATATATATATATATATATATATATATATATATATATATATATATATATATATAGATTAATTGCTCATCTAAGACTGACAGCAGTACTCTACAGGGTAAACCACAGATTTAACTGTGTCTATGATATGTCATGCAGGTGGAGACAAATTTCTCTGCAAAGTATCTGAGAAGCTGGGTTTTAAAAAATTAGGTGGGAGTTCCCTTCCTTTCACTCCAATGCAAGGAAATAAAGGCTTTAAAAAGTACAAGCAGGTTTCTGGTACCTACACAATGCTGGAACCATATTGTAGGGAGAAACGAAACCTAACGATTGAGTTAAACTGTACGAGAGTGTGGAGTTTTCCTTTAATAACACAACAACAATAGGGTGGGAGAAATAAAGTTTCAGCACAGATCAGAAAACAAAATTCTGCCAGCAAATATATAAATAATTCAGTCAAGCAAAAATAAAGACAGTGCAGAACTCTGAACAGTTAAAGTGCCAAAATATACTTATCAGCTCTATATTTCCAGATTGCTTGAGAAACACTCTCATAGATTCATAGTTTCATAGGTAAGTACTAGGCTATTGACCCTAGGGCCTATATAAGCCTAGCCAAATGGTACCCTGGCTTTTGCCACCCAGGAAAATGATTTCCTTTGCCCCTGTCAAGCAGAGTCACAGACGTGATCCCCAGGCTGAATTTCCTATCTCCCATCCAATCATCAAGATTTTTCTTGAGGAGTGCTAATGAGGAGCTTTGTTTGATATAGATAGGTAGTTTGTTCCAGAGTATGGGAAGTCTCTGGGACAGGAATCTATCCCTCCAGCATGATCTGTTTATTGTGGTGACAAGGTGTAGGTCCCTAGAGCATGTAGCTCAGAGGGATTGGGATTTCTTTAAGTGGAGCATGTCCAACAGCTCTGGGTTTGACATAGCTTTGTATGTTAGGCAGAGATCGCCTCTGAGTAGGTGATATGCAACAGAGTAAAGCTGGAGTTTTTTGGGACAGTCTGCATAGGGCATCTGTTTCAGGCCAGTAATCCTCTTTGTGAGGCATTTCTGCGGCCTTTCCAGTTGTGGTAGATGTCTTGTGAGGTACATACCAAAAGGGGCATTGTACTCTTTAATGGGTCTAATGAGTGATGAGTATTGGGGAACAATGACCTTTTTTTCCCTGGATGAGAATCCTTTTGTGATGAGGTGTGCCACATAGAAGGATTTCCTGACTACTGTGGTGATGTGATTATCAAAGGAGAGACTACTGTCCACCTGTGTCCCAAGGTCTCATCACACTTTCAGTGTTAAGTAGACTATCGCCTATGTGGTAGTTTATGGGTACAGAGTTTTTACCAGAAGGGATGACAATGCACTTTTTGGCATTGAGCTTGAGGCCATGCCTTTGACACCAGGCATCTGTCTCAGTGAGGCCCTTTTGTAGGATGTCCACGTCGTTAGGAGTTTTGATTATGGCTTCTAGTTTGTAGTCATCTGCAAACTTTGTTAGCCAAAGACCTACTGTGTTAGCCTGTACTTCAGGGAAGTGGATACCAAACAGGAGAGGACTTAGGACTTTACTGTGTGGTACTCCACTTGTCACTGGTTTGAAGTTGGATTTAGAGTCTGCTTCTTTCACAGTGTGGGTTTTGTCAGTGAGCCAGTTGGCAACCCATTTTGTGACATAGGGATTTATACCTAGTTTAGTGAGTTTAGCTATAATCCCAGAGTGGGGGATGGTGTCTCAGAACACAAGTAGATTTGAGCAACGATATGCAGGAATTTACAATAAGGAAATATTTTTATACTAGGAAGACAAAAGCCAAGCCTTGAGATAATCAGATAACACAAAAGCTGTTAGACCTGTTTTACCAACTTTAAGAACACAACAGCAATAGGGTGGGAGAAAAAAAATTCAGCACAGATCAGAAAACAAAATTCTGCCAGCAAATATATAAATAATTCAGTCAAGCAAAAATAAAGGCAGTGCACAACTCTGAACAGTTAAAGTGCCAAAAATATTCTTATCAGCTCTATATTTCCAGATTGTCTAAGATGCACTCTCAGTCAGAATACAAGGAGATTCTAGCAATGATATGCAGGAATTTACAAAAAGGCAATATTTTTATACCAGCAAGACAAAAGTCAAGCCTTGAGACAATCAGATAACACAAAAGCTGTTAGACCAGTTTTACCAGCTTTAAGAACACAAAAGCAATAGGGTGGGAGGGTGAGAGAAAAAATGTTTCAGCACAAATCAGTAAACAAATTTCTGCTAGCAAATATATAAATAATTCAGTCAAGCAAAATTAAAGATAGTACAGAACTCTGAACAGTTAAAATGCCAAAAATATACTTATCAGCTCTATATTTCCAGATTGTTTGAGAAGCACTCTCAGCCAGGACACAAGGACATATACTTTACTGTATTCAAAAAACACATTTAAAATATAACTATTAAATGTTTTCACTGTAATTGCAGTCATGATTGATTGTTGTACTCTACTGTAGTGTGTGTCTGAAAAATGTACTTTATACTGCATTAACTAAACAGTTCTACACTATAAAATGAAAGGGGAAACAGTTAAATGTCCCATCGGCTCGAGCTACACTTTGAAATGTTTAAAGTGATTACTTACTTCTTTCTCAGCTTCCCGCCTAGGTCACAAGCTAAAATACTCTTTTTCTTGCTTCCCATGTGGTTTTCATCTAGCTTGGTTAATTCAGTGCTTTAAAATCCATTACAAAAGTGCGAGTAGCACAAAACAAAACTAAAAAAGCTCAGACATGATGTCAGCAGTCTGGTTAAAGGTTAGCTTTGAGCCGTTCATGCAGTCTAGTAATTTAAAGGGAGATACATTTTTTTTTTATTTAAATGTACTTTATTAATTATCTGAAGGAGAATTTTGAGCACGCAATACTTAAAGTGTAAAATAACAGGCTATTTTAATTTAGTTATTAAAAAGCTTGAAAATATTGTAATATACTATTGAAATGAGCAGTGATGCTGCCTGGCTTATTTTTTTGGTCACAACTGTCAGTGAAACGTGTTTAACTTTTTAGGTAGATATTTAAAGTGGTAGTACTATTTTTGTTATTTGACTCCTTTACTTTTATTTATTATATAAACTGAATGTTGTTAATAGTAAATGTGCAACAGGTTCTGACTGAAACAGGTGTCATCTGCTTAAAAAGTATTTGAAGTTATTTAATAATATGTTCAATATAAAAGCTATTTTACTTGGTTCTTGTATTATAGCTGTCTATATTATAATTTCACTATATCTGACATGAACAAATCTGTTTTTTAATTATTTGCACAAAGTGTGAAATACATATAATAAGATGTTACAATAGTCCTATAACCTACTTTCTGTTAGAATTAAAATAATTAGATAGTAGGCTTGAAGACGATTTTAGTTACGGGCTTTATACAGTGCACTTGAATAGCTTGACTATTCAAAGGTGGGGGATTTCTTATTCTCCGTGGTTTGTTTGGACTCTTTTTTAATTCAGTTTTTAATGTTCTATTTCTTTTTTTCTTTCTCATTGGGTGTCTATGAACTATGAAAATTTGGTTAAAATATATGAAACTAAATAATTCTGTTTAGTAATATATTTTCTCTTTTTTTCTGATATACATGGCTAGAAATTTTGGAAATAATACATACAAACATTTCAAGCATGGGCATTAATGCCCTTCTAGCTTGCTAATATACCAAAACATTTGTTCCCATAATAAGTGTTCAGGCTGTTCTTAAAAATATCCAGACTAGTATTTGCTTTAATATAATTTGGTAGTCTGTTCCATGCATCAGCTACTCTGTCAGAGAACCAATTAGTACACTTCTCATTCCTATACAATCTTCTACATTGGTTGTCTGATAGTTTTCTAGTACTTTTTGATAACCCCAAATATTCCCAGAGGTAGTTTTCTCTAAATGCCCTATATATTTGAATAATATCTCTTAACAGATATATATGAGACACTGTACACATTCAAATATTTTAGTCTTTCATTATAACTTAAATTTTCACAGGATGCCCTTGGTATATTTTGCTGCACTCTTTACAGTTTACTTATAGGGTTTCCAAATTGTTATGCCATACTCAAGTTTGGGTCTACTGTAACTAAGAAACAATGGCTTCATCATTTTTGATTTCCTAGACTTTATAAGACTTTTTATGCAACCTATAGTTCTATAACTATCATTAACTAATTGGTTGATATGATTAGACCACTGTGTGCTGTATTAAATATTCAGATCACCTGTATATAGACAGTAGAACATCTCAGATGAAAAAGTTAGGTTTGAAAGATACAATCTAAACAAGTAAGGGCCTAGGACAGAGCCCTGTGGGACACCCTGACTGTAACCAAGGAATTCACCTGTCCAGTTGTTGTATGATACTTGCCATGTCCTTTTTGTAAGCCATGCAGCTATCCATCTTATCAAGAGTACATCAATATCAAGTTATACTAATTTATTGGTCAATGTTTTGTGTATGACCCTGCCAAATCTTCTTCTTTCGGCTACTCCTGTTAGGGGTCACCACAGCAGATCAACTGTTTCCATTTCCTCCTGTCCTCTGCATCTTGCTCTGCCACACCAACCACCTGCATATCCTCTCTCACCACATCCATAAACCTTATCTTAGGCCTACATCTTTTCCTGTTACCTGGCAGCTTCGTCCTTAGCATCTTTTCCCCAATATACTCTGCATCCCTCCTCAGCACATGTCCAAACCAACATAATCTTGCCTCTCTGGCTTTGTCTCCAAACCTTCCAACCTGGGCTGACCCTCTAATATACTTATTCCTAATCCTGTCCATCCTCATCACACCCAGTGCAAATCTTAACATCTTCAACTCCGCCACGTCAAGTTCTGACTCCTGCCTTTTTGTCAATGTCACTGTCTCCAACCTGTATAACATAGATGGTCTCATTACCCTCTTGTAAACCTTCCCTTTCACTCTTACTGGTACTCGTCTGTCACAAATTACTCCTGACACTCGTCTCCACCCACTCCGTCCTGCCTGTACTCTCTTCTTCACCTCTCTTCCACACTCACCATTACTCTGAACTGTTGATCCCAAGTACTTAAACTCATTCACCTTCACCACCTGTACTCCCTGCATCCTCACCATTCCTCTATCCTTCCACTCATTCACACACATATATTCTGTCTTAGTCCTGCTGACCCTCATTCCTCTTCTCTCTAGAGCATATCTCCACCTCTCCAGGGTCTCCTCCACCTGTTCCCTACTCTCACTACAGATCACAATGTCATCTGCAAACATCATAGTCCACAGGGACTCTTGTCTGATCTCGTCTGTCAACCTGTCCATCACCATTGCAAATAAGAAAGGGCTCAGAGCTGATCCTTGATGTAATCCCACCTACTCCCCTTTCCCTTGAAGACAGGTTTAATAAGTGCATGTCTCCAATCTTGAGGAATCTCCCCATATTTATATGACCTACTGAATAATAGATATAATGGTACCATAAGTTCTTGCTGAAGTGTTCTCAGGTCATTGTTACTAATTCTGACTCCTCCCAGGTCTTTGCTTGGATCCGTCACTCCCACTGCAGACCTCACCGCTGTCACACTTCCCTTGTACATACCCTGTACCACTCTTACATACTTCTCTGACACTCCTGACTTCCTCATACAATACCACAACTCCTCTCTAGGCACCCTTTCATATGCTTTCTCTAAGTCCACAAAGACACAATGCAACTCCTTCTGACCTTCTCTGTACTTCTCCATCAACACTCTCAGAGCAAACCTTGCATCTGTAGTGCTCTTTCCTGGCATGAAACCATACTGCTGATCACTAATCATCACCTCCCTTCTTAACCTAGCTTCCACTACTCTTTCTCATAACTTCATGCTATGACTGATCAGTTTAATCCCTCTGTAGTTACTACAGCTCTGCACATCACCCTTATTCTTAAAAATCGGTACCAAAACATATTTTCTCCATTCCACAGGCATCCTCTCACTTTCCAAGATTTCATTAAACAATCTGGTTAAAAACTCCACTGCCATTTCATGACCTTGTCAAATGCTGAAGTTAAATCTATATAAATTAGATCACAGCACAATTTTTCATTCACAGCTGTTATTATATTGTTATAGAACATCATGTTACAGGTGGTTATAGATCTGTTTTCAACATTTGCATGCTAATACATGGTTTCAAGTCCCAACCTAACCAGTTCTGACAATAACTTATCCAATATTACCGCCCCTGTTATTTTTCCACAATATGAAAGTAGACTTACGGTTCTATATAACTTTGGGTTTGTCCTACTCCCCTTTCCCTTGAAGACAGGTTTAATAAGTGCATGTCTCCAATCTTGAGGAATCTCCCCATATTTATATGACCTACTAAATAATAGATATAATGGTACCATAAGTTCTTGCAGAAGTGTTCTCAGGTCATTGTTACTAATTCCGTCTCCTCCCAGTTCTTTGCTTGGATCCAATTTGTGCAGTTCTTTTTCAATATAATCTAATTTGATTCCAGTATCTGGGGTTACCTGAATGTCACTAGGAGAACGTATCACCCCTTTTGTGGAGCCAAACTGTTTTGCATAAGATTTTGTAAATATATCTATAATCTATTGTATTTGAGAATAAAATTTAGAATCTGCACATAGTTTATCAATTCATGTGTCTTTACTCCTTCCACATCTTATATATCTATAAAAAGGTTTCCTATTCTTCAAAATGTTCTTGATCTTATCTCACACTATGCTTAATCTGTTTGGCCAACTTGTTTATTTCAGTTTTCAAAGGTGTGGTTCGACCTCTCTTCCATTTCTTATATTTTTGGTCTCCCACCTTAATCAAATATTCTTATGGAAATATATCCCCCTGATGTTGTATGCCTAGATCCTGATGTTAAACCTTTTCTTGATTTTTTGCACTCAAACAATTTTTCTTTCAAAACTTTCCACATTCCATCTGCAGTTTTTCAACTGAATACCTCACTCCAGTTAGTTTTACATAGTGACTGTTTTGCTTCCATGCAATCTGTAATTAACCTTCTGTGCATTGGTTTAGATTTCAGTTTGGCAGAATTATCTAGCAACAAGTTAACCTTTAGAGCCCAATGATCACTGCACATCAATGGCGGTAAAACTTAATTTGAAGTAACAGTAATTTCTTTAGGAACACAAACAATGTCTAGTATGTTCCATACCCTGGTAGTTTTTTTTTGCAATCTGAAGCAATTGTTACTGAATATACGTTGTGAATAATTTCCTTACTAACACTGGAGAATCAATATAATTCCAGTCTCTTTCTGGAAATTTAAGTCCCCCAGCGAATATTATGGATGAATCAAATGTTGCTATCTGTGAACTGTAAAATTTTCGACCTGGCAAAAATCCTGCCTAGTGTTTGTCAAATATTTCAAAATATCTGCTGCAAAAATTTTCTTCCCTGATCTTGACAAATGCACACCATTCTGTCTGAACACGTGTGCCCAAAACTAGGCTCGGATGCTCTACACATTTCCATTTTTTAAAACGGAACATTTTTTCCATGTAGGTATTTACCCAAAAGTATTGTCATTCACAGTGACCTGACTGTCCTTTCTATACATGATTTGTGAAAAATAAGTCCTAACACCAGTACAAGCTATAATAAGAGGGCTGTCAGTTCCCTACTAACAGTCAGATAATCCTTGGGGATGACATAATTTGTACCAACATGAATAAAAACAGATCTATATTTCCTTACATTAAGGCATTCCAAACCTTGTCTCCCATCTTCTATTTTTGCTCCTGGCAAGCATAACACTATTTCATGTTCATTATCTTCTCTGCAAATCTAAGCATCAGTATGGTTTTTGTATGAAATGTATATCCATTAATGTCAATGGTTTAAATAACAGTACTAAAAGGGGAAGCCTAATTAAATACTTCAAAACCTTAAATGCACAGATTATATTCCTACAGCAGACACATCTTCTACAAGAATATTTAAATAAGTTCAATACTATTATACAGTTTTAGAAAGCTCACATCACCAAAAAAAGACAAGAGGTGTTATGATTTTATTGAAAAATTTAATCGTAATGCCTACAATTATAAATACTTACCAAGACAGATTATGAATGCTTTGTTTGGTAACAATAGCATTATATTATAATATATATATATATATATATATATATATATATATATATATATTTATATTATATAATATAATTACATTTAATTATATTATATAATTGCACTATTAGCATACTCTGGAATAGACTGCCCGTACATGTCAAGCAGAGCGCCTCCTTGGCCCTCTTCAAATGGAACCTTGACAATTGGATGGGAGATAGGAAATTCATCCTGGGGATCACGTCAGTCACCCTGATAGACAGAGGTCCAGGGAAGTAAATATTGTGGGAAGAAATATCCAGGGAATTGTTATGGCTAGGCTTGTATAGGCTCTAGGGATGATAGTCTAGTACCAACCTATGAACCTATATGGGAAAATATATACACTAGTAAATCTCTACTGGATACCTGGACTAGGCGTTAAAGTAGCTAAACAGCAGATAGAAGACATTATACAACATGTTAAGGGAAATAAAATACTAGTTGGAAATTTAAATTGCATCGTACAGGATAGTGACACTAGCAGTATTAATACACATAGGAAAACAGCAACATCAAAGGTACTGTCTGACTTCATTGATATGTTTAATCTAATGGATATAAATAAATTTGCTGACTCTGATTCACTTTTTTTTTACATACTATTCACATTGCCATGGCTCCTACTCCAGAACTGACTGACTGTATATGTCAAGGGCATTAGCCGGAAAGCTAGTCAAAGTTAAGGTAACTGCATGTCCAATGTCAAATAACAATGCAATTATGTTTGATCTAGAAGTACACAAAAGACAAAGGATAGTTATTACTAGGATACCTCCTTATATAGCAAGTTTAAAATATTTTAAGAACTTGTATATCAAAGAAATACAGTCATTTCTAGAAATAAACCTTACTGAAGATACTTCAGAGATTTATGTATGGTACTTTTTGAAATCATACCTATATGGCAAAACATTAACATAGTATATTAAAAACAGAAATGGAGCAAAGATTTATTGGACGTACAAACAAGCACTGATAAGATAAAAAATCAATTAATGAACTAGAAGAGAAAAGTAAAAAAATATTTAGAAATACTAAATCATAACATTATGATCAAGCTAATAAAGATTAAACTTAGTTCCGATTCAATGAATCCTAGAAATCAGAAAAGAATATCTAACAGAAATAAAAAAATAATTAAAAAGAAAAAGAGAAAAGTGTCAGATCTTGAAGGTATACTGGAAGCTTTTAAAACACACGTTCATGATATTAATTCACAATATGCTAAATTAGAATCACAAATCATAAAGTCATTCTTTAGGAAAAATATTAGAATCAAATTATTAGATTAATTGATAAGACAAATAAAGCTCTTGGTATTGATAATATTATTCCAGAAATGTTTAAATTACAATCCAAAGAAGCTTTAGGTGTATTGTTAAAGGTATTTGCTTTAGTAAAGGAAGGCAAACATATACCTCCTTCTTGGGCATATACAGTACTATCTCCAATTTTGAAAGTAGAAAAATGTGCAAATGATTGTTATTCTTATTGATACATTCATAATTTCCTCAAAAAATAATGAATTTCATAAACATTTACCCCGCCCTTTCATCTATAACCAATTTTCAATATTTTCTATCAAAACTACCCGACATTTCATTTTCCATATATTCCATACAAAACTATAATTTTATCAATTCTATTATCCCTTTGTTTCATGCTCATGTAAACCATATACAACTCCATTTATATCCATTTTAAAAATCTACTTTGAACACATCATAAAATAATAATTTAACTTTCTCAACTTTTGACGTTCTAAAAAGTGTTTCATAGTTTCTTCTACTTTACAAGTATCACATAATATATCAAATTTTTGCTTGTATTTCATATGTGCCTTAAATAGTAACTTTTTAATCAGAAGCCTACGTAAAAGCCTTGTATTTGTAAACATTCTTAAATCTTAGTCTTCTCACTTTAGTAGCTTCTCTAATCTTTTCATTTTCATCTTTCTGAATGTTAATATAATAATACTTTCCATTATTTTTCATACCATCCTTTTTCTACTTTTTTCAATTACATTCCAGTTAATGTCTCCCTTAATAAATCAAACTATCCCCTATCTTTTCTACCAAAATTCCCCTTATTTTTATTTTTTTTTAATTATCTCCATTTAGGTTCATAGGTAGGTACTAGGCTATTGGCCCAAGGGCCTAGCCAACAAGGTTCCCTGGCTTACGCCATCCAATAAAGTTATTTGCCTGTGCCACTGTCAAGCAGTGATACAGCAGTGATCCCCAGGGTGTATTTCCTATTTCCCATCCACTCATCAAGATTTTTCTTGAGGAGTGCTAATGAAGAACTTTGCTTGACATAGATGGGTAGCCTGTTCCAGAGTATGGGAAGTCTCTGGGACAGGAATCTATCCCTCCAGCATGTCCTGTTTATTGTGGTGACAAGGTTTAGGTCCCCAGAGCATGTAGCTTGGAGGAATTGGGATTTCTTTAGGTGTAGCATGTCCAACAGCTCTGGGTTTGACATAGCTTTATATGTTAGGTAGAGATCACCTCGGAGTAGGCAATTTGCCATAAGACTTTCAACTATATTATTTTTATCCTGAAATTTCTTCATAGTACAATATAAATTTAAAGACGCTAAATACGCTAAACTATTATATAGACCAATTCTACCATCTTCTTCATTGTTAAAATACAAAACACCTTTTTAAACTGGATTTACTCTTGAACCCTTATAAAAGAAAAAAACTGACTACAACAAAACTTTGTCTAAATTAGTCGGAAAAACATATACCCCAAAATATCCTTATTTTCCAGCTATATATCAATGCCCTAAACAAACTTTCTTCTTAAAAGACAATTTGAACTTGATCCATGTTTCAAATGTGATTTTTACTTCTTTTAACTCCTCACTCCATATTTCTTTGCATTTTCCGTCCTTACCAAAGACCATACCTAACAACTTTATATATATATATATATATATATATATATATATATATATATATATATATATTTTACTTTTCTTTTATGCATACTTTTATCTAGAATTCCTTTACTTAACAAAGAATCACTTTCAACAAAATACTCTTATCTACATTCATGTTTTTATAAAATTCATAAGTAATTCATCTGGACCTGGCATATTATCTTTTTTTAATTCCTTTTAACACAGTCAACTCAGTTTTAATAATTGCTCATTTTGTTCTTTTCCAACATGCCATACACACCAAAAATCCTTCTGTATTGTTTTTCATCATATATTTTTATAAAAAAAAAACCCTCTCATAATTTCTTTCACATTTGTCTTTTTTGGCCTTCCTTGCTAATTATGCAATCTAATTTTCCACTTTCTCTTTTTACTTTCTTTCCTAGAAAAAGTGATGCATCCTCACTTTTACCATATACTGCATACATTTTGATTTTCTATTAACTTGTGGATTTTAATTACATTCTTCTTACATATTTCATTTTTATTTAACTTTCTTTTTAAGCTTTTCAAGTTATTTTGATAACCTCCCACTATCTCCTGATATTTCTTTTTTCTTCCCAGTAATATTTTTCATACTGGCATACATTTTTTATTTTATCTTATATTGTAACCATTTTGTCAATATTTTAATATAAATAATCATAGTATATTGATCTCCCCATACATTTTCATATAACATTTAAATAAATCAGTATTGTGAAACTTTCCTCTTAGAACATTCCAACCTCTTCTCTCTTTGATATAATCCTCTCTGTTATTTCAGGTTCTAAATATACATGATAAAAAACTTGTTTAATTATACCATTTCCTTATTTTACATTATTAGAGTAAATAAAAGTTTACTTCAGACTTTAAATTTCCTCTTCGATACATATAAACATATTCAATAAATATAAAATAAATAAATAAAACTAAGTGCCTGCAGTGAATATCCCACCAAACCTCCGATTTCCTCTCAGCTTCTAACTGAAACTCATACTACTTGGATGCTATAGTCCAGGTTCCCAACTCCCAAAGCCCTTAATTTTTCCTTGTAGTGGTCTTTTTTAACAAAACTAAGTAATTTCCTAGCTGCAGTTAAATGATTATATTTCCACAGCTTGAACAGTTAATGGTCCATTTTTATTATTTTATGACACTGAGCTGGTGCATGTATAGCGGATTGTTTTTTTTTTCTGCTTTCTGGTCTGCCTCATGGGATTGTCACTAGCATTTCTATATTTTTATTACCACCTGCATTGTTTCTGTTCTGTAGTCCAGTCAACCTTAACTCAGCTCCTCCCCATTCAGCATCTGAATAGAGTTTACTTAGTCTCAGACTGCTAAGTGCACTATTTTCAAACAGAGCATAGCAGGGCTTGAAGGTAGTTCTCAGTGTCCCGATAGTATTGTGCTCATCACATAAGTTTTGTATTAAAATCAGTACTCCGATTTGTTTTTTTTTTTTTTTTTTTTTTTTTGGTCTATACTTCATTGCAATCTACTATAGATTTTTTTGCCAGTGGTAAAATGTGTATAGCAATTCACAGCTTTCTGCATCTCTGAGGTTTCAATTAATGAATACTTAGTGTATTGCTGTCTCAGCATGCGATATCAGGAGATGTAGAGCATAAAGATAACATACTGGCACAAACACTTGGAACTGAAAAAGCCCCAGGAGGAAAAAAAAAACACCTTCAGGGACAATGAAGAACATGTGCATCCAGAAGGAAAAAGAAAGAAAGAGGGTCCCATCAACTAGGAGGGAAACAGAACACAGAGCACGAGATAGAACAGAGGGGGAAGAAGGGATAGAGCAAATACTGACACAGTGAATTGAGGGGCATCTACTGTCATGGCAAGATTTTACACAACACTACTATACCCTTCCATATCACTGCTGTAGTATTCTACACCTAAGAGAGAGTACAAGAGATCATGAGGAAGGCTGGCAGGAGGAAGGCACAGAGGAACCCACCACAAACCCATGCAGAATATCTCTGGCAAAATCTGATCTGCCCTTGGAAACAACATCCAAATTGTAATGGGTTAGGGAGATTATGAACAGAGGACCAAGTAGCAGCCTCAATGATGGAATTGGCATCCAGGACCTTGAAAAAGGCATCAGACAAGGCAACTGCCTTGTAGAATGTGCCTTTACAGACAGGAAAATACATTTACCATGAAAAGAATAACAAAAGGAAATGGCCTTAGAAATCCAGGAGGAGCTAGTTTACTTAAAAACAGCAAAGCCCAAAGTCCTGGGATGAAAAGGAAACAAAAAGCCCCTCACATTTGTGAAAAACTTTAATAATATCTAAGCTGTTTATGCAAATCCAAGGTGTTTTATGCAAATCCAAGGTGTTGGAAAACTTCTTACTAGCAGACTGGAAAAGGAAAAAAGGAAGAAAGATGAATGATTAAGGGACAGCTCATTGATCACATTGGCCATATAAAAAAATATTAGTATGAAGAGATACCCTGTCTCTATGAAACTAAAAAAAGGAATAGCCTTGACAACTTGAATTTCTGTAATAATCTGAAGTGAGAGTCAAAACAGAAACAGACTTCCAAGTATAATGTTGTAAGGATGCTGAATAAGCAGGTTCAAAAGGAGCCTGGGTCTATTTTTTCAAGCACAAAATTGAGCTCCCAGGAAGATAGAATAGGCACCCTCTATAGCATGACAGAAATGAAGCCTTTAAGAAATCACTTGACCTCAAATCTAGAGGCCAGATGAGAATTCAAGGGCAGAAATTCCTTCCAGCTAAGCTTTTAACTGAAGAATATGTCAACCAAGTAAGGAGCAGATCACACAATAAGAAAAAAAAAACAGAGGAAATTCTATAGATAGGGGATCCAGATGGTGAGAGAACCACCAGACAGAAAATCACTTTCATACAGACATATAGGATTTTCTGGTAGCAGGTTTCCTGACCTCCTGCTGAACCCAGAGTATGTCCTCAGAAAAGAGGTGCCTAAAATGAAACAAATCCCTATAATTCACAGTGTCAGTTGATGAGTGGACAGGTGAGGATGGACAAGAGATCCCTTTCCTTGTGTGAGAACATCTACCTGGTGAGTTAACTTGTATTGATTGCCACTTTACAAATGAGAAAGAAGGGATTGGAAGGGTGGCCTAATGGTTAAGGTGTTTGCCTTATAAACACAAGGTGCAGGGTTTGAGGCTTCCAAGGGATAATTGGCTAGGCTTAAAATGGCTTGCAAGGGCAGTTAGCTTAGTACTTATCTATGAATCTATGAATCTAAAGAAGAGGAAACCAATTCTGTCTGGGACAAAAAAAAAAAAAACAGCAATATTTTGGGAGAGTCCTGCCTGAACTTCTGCTGAACTCATGGCAACAGAGGAAGGGGGAGGGTACAGAAACATCCCCTTCCAAGGAAAAGACAGGCTGTTCTCATTCCAAGCCAGAGAACTTGTAACTTTTGAACAGAAAACTGAAAGTTGTCTGTTCAGAGGGGAGGTGAAGAGATCTATCTGAGTAATGCCCCCACTGATGGACAGTGTCCAGGAACACATCTCTCCCTTCATAAGCTTGTGTGCTGGACCTGCTCAAAGAGTCTGTCACTAGATTGTGCCCTGAAGGAATGTAAAGTATCTGAAAAGTCACTTGATAATGGATAGCTAGATCTCAATCCTGAAAAACTAGCCTGCAAAGAACATAGGACCTCATACCCCCCCACCCCCCACCCCCATTGACATACCACATCACTGTGGTATCGTCTGTGAAAACTGTAAGGCATTTGGGATGAAAGAGGGAATTAAAAACTTGTAGACCCAGAAAGAGATCCCTCATCTCTTTTATGATGACATGGTCTGATTTCTGATGAGGAGGCCACAGAACCTGAACCTTCAGGGGGCCACAGGAGGCACCACACCAAGTGCCAAATCCTCGCAAATGAATTGCCTTAGGAGATAAAGAGCAGCAATGAGGAAGAAAAGACAGATAGCACATGTACATCTATAAAGAAGGGAAGGTAGAGGGAGGAGAAAAAACAATAGGGGGAATGAGAGAGGGACAGAATACTGCAATGCTGATAAGTAGGACATCTAATGTTATGTTAAGTTCTAACACAGCTGTACTATGTCCTTCCTTAGTCATAGTGCAATATTCCTTACAATAGGGAGAGTACTGAAGCTACTTGAAAAGTTAGGAGGAAGATGGAACTTAGGAACCGTCCAAAAACCCAGTAGGATGGACCTTGGAAAACATGCCCTGCTCATAGAAATGACATCCAACTTATAGTGCTTAGTAAAAGTATGCAGATAACAGCAAATAACAGCTTCCAAAATTGTTATAGCATCAAGACCTTTGATAAATGCTCCAGAAGAGGCAACCATCCTAGCAGAATGAGCAAAATCAGAAGCAAGAAGTCTCTTGCATGAAAAGAAGAACAAAAGGAAATGACTTTAGAAATCCGAGAAGAGATGGTTGGTTTAGAAACAGCTAAAACAATTTCTTGTCCTTAAATGAAACAAATAACTGCTCAGAATTTTCTAATACCTTTAGTCTTGTATAAATAATATCTGCACTGTATATGCAAATCCAAAGAATGGAAAACCCTCACTACTATTTTGAGGAGAAGGAATGAAAGATGGAAGATGGATGATTTGATTCAAAGAAAAATCATTGACTACTTTAGATATAAAAGATGGACTAGTTGGAAGAAACACCCTGTCTCTGTGAAAAATCAGAAAGGGATGAACTGTCAAAAGGGCTTGAAGTCCAGACTCTCTGTTGGCAGAAGTCAAGGCCACCAACAAGACAACTTTTCAGGTACATAGTTTTAAAGAGCAACAGGCTGCTGGATCAGAAGGTGACTGAGTCAATTTCTCTAGAACAAAGTTAAGGTCCCAAGGAGGAGTAATAGGCTTTCTTGAAGGCCTAATCTGACAGAAGCCTTTTAGGCTATTTAACCTCAAACCTAGAGGAAAGTGATGGATCCAGAGACAGAAAAGCAGAAATGGATAACTAATGAACTTTAACAGATGAATATGCCAGACTAAAGCAACTTGCACAAATAAGAAAGAACAGTAGGACTCCCTACTAAAAGAGGAAGGGCCTAAGGCTTTGGAATGCTAGCTGGATGTAAAGCTATCCTTGGCAGGATATCCCTATTGTAAAGAATACTGCAACAGTGATAGGTGGCACATCTACTGTTATGGTAAGTTCTTACACAACTGCACTTCATTTTTGTGAGACAAGAAAAGAGTCTTTTCCACATTCCAATATAAGATTTTCTAGTAGTGGGGTTTCTAGCCTCCTGCAAATCCTTAAACATGTCCGCTGAAAACTGGTGTTGAGAAGGAATTAGAACCTTGTCACTCAGAGTCAACTACAGGGGGAGAAGATGAGGGTGAATTAGAATGCCCTTGTTCTGCATGAGCTGATTCATCCTGTGGGGTAACTTGTGATAATTGCCCTCTGGTCAGAGTAGCCCACCACTGGACAATATCTAGGAAAACTTCTGTGTAAAACATTCACTTTTAATCTGCCCTGAATATTCTCAGATTGTCCACCACAACCTTGGCCTCTGAGGGAGTATAAACTACCTGTAGAATCAACTGATGGCAGATGGCAACATCCCCATGCTATGAGGGCTAGTCTGAAAAGAAATTAAGACTTTGTTCCCACCTTGTATGTTTATGAACCATATGGTAGTGGTGCTGTGTGTGAAAACCATTGAGTGGTTCCTGAGTTCAATGGTAATTCAGAGGCTGAAGTGCCAGTATAAGATCTCACTCCCTTGATGCTGATATGCTCCTTCATGTCCTGCAGAGATCAGATGCACTGCAAACAACTCCAGAGTAGGGAAGGGTACCTGAAAAGTAAAGTATGAATTCTAAGATATCTGGTGAATCTACCACAGAACTTCTTTTCTTAGGTAAGGCAAGAGAGGAATGACAGGAATGTGAAAGTCCAGACGGTGACAATATTGCAGCCCAGTTGCCCTCACATACTACTGGAACTTCCTCACACGAAGTCTGGTAAAAGGAAACATTCGAACAGTTGATGCCATGAAGCCCAGGTCACTTAGAAACTCTCTCACTGAGATCTCATGAAAGGAAGAAGGGACTGAAAAAACACTGTCAAGGAAAGGAACTTGGGAAGAGGAAGAAGAAAAGTCATCATAGTAATGGTCTGAATCCTGCACCTCAAGAAAACCTTGCCCTGAGAAAGAGTCAGAAATGACTTTTTGAGATCAGAGTGAAGTCCACACTGTGAAGATGCAGCAGCATAATGAATTCTAGATCCTGTAGAAGAAGCTGTGGAGAATGGACCTGAGTAAGATGATCATCCAGACAGAAAAAGCTTCTGAACATTGTGGAGTCTGCAAAAGGCGGGGACAGGGGCTACATATTTGGTAAAAACCTTCAGTGCTGCAGAAAGACCAGAAGGCAAAGCAGATAACTGATATTGTAAGAAAGAAACAGAGAAACATAAATACTGCCTGAAGAGAGGGTGCATAGGAATATGTAAATATTTATTCTGTAGGACCCAAGATACTAGAAAGGTCTGAGAAAAGAAGCTGAGGGAATAAAGACTGAACAGTCAGCATTTTGAAAGAAGGAATTTTCAGAAAGATATTAAGACAAGAGAAGTGTAAAATGGGCCTCCAATAGCCTTCTATCCAGGGAACCAAAAACATCCTGGAGTAAACAACTTTGCCCCTCTAGCAGGGAGACACTTGTTGAATAGTACCAAAAGGTCTTGAATAAGAGGAGAAAAATGAGGCAACTGACAAAGAGGGGGATGAAGAAACTTCCATACCATGAAATAACTATTGTGAAATAATAACAGAACCCAAGAGTCTGTGGTGATCTGTAGCAAAATGGTAACAGACAGAGGTCATTTTTGGGAAAGAGAAGTCTGGCTGTAGGGAAAAGGAAGATGATTGAAGATCATTGTCAGCTAGAAGCTGACTTGTCCGGAAAGGAAGACTTCTATCCTCTGGAATCCTGACCAGGTTTCTCAGGAAAAATTCTCTTAGAAAAGCTTTTGCCCTTTAAAGGCTGTTAATGATGCTTATTAAAAAAAAAGGTGCCTTAGGATATAATTCATCTGATATTTATGAATAGGAGAGATAAAAATTCATTAAGGTCCTGCATGACCTTCTCATTATCTGATTTAGAAAGATCAGCAGTAGGAAAACCAAACAGAATTTGTTTATTTAAAGGAGAGTTCAATAACTTCCCCCTCCACGTCCTCAGGGAGATACTGTAGCCTAAGTCTTGAATTCCTCCTAATCACCTACCTTGAAGCAGCCACACTACAGGAAGAATCAACAGCATCATAGCTGCAGTTGATTGAATGATGAGCTACTTGGAAGCAGAACCTAGCAAGGAAATGGCTGAAGTCTTATTGTCTTATTCTAAGACTCAGGCATGCCAGCCAACTCCCTTCCACAATTTGCCAAGAGTAGCAGGCACACATCTTATCATATGTGTCTGGTAACTGATGACCCTGAAAGCAAAGGTAGCAGAGGTATACACCTTGCAATATAGCTATAGCTCTACTATCCTTCTCAGAAGGTAAGAGCCTGGAAGAGGCAAGCAGTTTAGTAGGTTTGTCAGTTGAGAGGGGATTTGCAGACTGCCCTGATGAGGGATTCATATACAAAAATTTCTGAGCTTCAGGAACCTTACAGAACCTGCATTTTTTGTTTAGGAGCAGGGGGCTGAGACTTAGGAGCTTGTAAAGTAAATGTACGAGTGTTTAGAAGAGCTTCCAAAACAGGATGAACTGCAAAATGTCTAGGAGAATCCGTCCGTAAGAGATCATAACATCTCATCTGGACACTAGACATCTGGGAAATTTCCCAATGAAAATGTTTCATCATTTTAATAATGGTGTCCCCAAAAGGAAGCTCTTCAACTGAGGAGTCAGGGAGACAGTATCCTTTTCATGAGACTCCAAAGCAAGAGAAGAGTGAATCTGGGGGGGAATAAGTCAAAGATTTCTCCCCCAGAATCTTGAATCCAAATCTTCATCCTCCTCAGATAAATCAGAATCCCTAGGCATTTTAGAGGGAATGGAAGAAGAAGGGAAACCAACAGGAGAAGCTACTGGCAAATAAAACCTGCAGAGGTTTTAAAGCCTATAAGGGTTTGAAAAGACCAAGGGTGAAATCTAGCCACTCCATGTGGAGGTCTTCAGCAACAGAAGTGACTTGCCTCATCTTCTGCTTCTATTTTACAGGAACCTAAGTCCTAACAAGCTTAGGAAGTTTTGAACCTTGCCTTACACCTCTATGAGGAAACCAGGTATTTCCTCCAAGAGAAGTATCTGTGAATCTCCCCTAGGCCCTTCAGAAATAACCATCTGTAGTTCCCTCCTCTTGTCCATAGTGGATGTCAGACCAACCTCAGAGGACGTGTGAATGGCATGCTGTGTACTGGCTTCCAATGAGGTTGCAACAAGGGAGCAGGCATCAGAAGTCTCCAATCATAACTTTTTCTTTTTGTTCTTGAAGCTAGATTGTCATTGGTAGCTACTTCAGATGCTGATTTTCTAGACATACCAAAAGGGAAAAAAGATGGCTGTGCATGGTCTTGGGAATAAATGCCTGGCAAATAGCACCCAAACATAAAGAGCACTTTTCTTGTCTATCCTTATGGGGAATCTGCCTCCACACTCACATTTCTCTTTTCTGCATGACATGCACTTTCAATAAAACCACCAATCATCATCATCTTCTTTCGGCTGTTCCCATTAGGGGTCGACACAGCAGATCATCTGTTTCCATTTCTTCCTGTCCTCTGCATCATGCTCTTTCACACCAACCACCTGCATGTCCTCTCTCACCACATCCATAAACCTTATCTTAGGCCTTCCTCTTTTCCTCTTACCTGGCAGCTCCATCCTTAGCATCCTTTTCCCAATATACCCATCATCCCTCCTCAGCACATGTCCAAACCAATGCAATCTCGCCTCTCTTGCTTTGTCTCCAAACTGTCCAACCTGAGCTGACTCTCTAATATACTGATTCCTAATCCTGTCCATCCTAGTCACACCCAGTGCAAATCTTAACATCTTTAACTCTGCTGCATCCAGCTCTGACTCCTGCCTTTTCGTCAATGCTACCGTCTCCAACCCATATAACATAGCTGGTCTCACTACCCTCTTGTAGACCTTCCCTTTCACTCTTATTGGTACTCATCTGTCACAAATCACTCCTGACACTCTTCTCCACCCATTCCACCCTGCCTGTACTCTCTTCTTCACCTCTCTTCCACACTCACCATTACTCTGAACTGTTGATCCCAAGTACTTAAACTCATCCACCACCACCAATGAGAAAAAAAAAGAAGAGTCATCAATGGGACACTTTTTGGCTCTAGGCTCAGAGCTGATATAAGACAAATGACCTTTCAGACTAAACTCAAACACAGCATTAGGACTGGCAGCAGCAAAGATGTTCTGAGGATTTAACACTAGTACATCACTTATATAGCTTACATCTTAGATGTGGAACATATGTTTGACCAATGGCACTTTGAAGGGCCCAAGACATTGATATGCTTACACACACACACACACACACACACACACACACACACACACACACACACACACACACACACACGTCACGCCTACGGCCAATTTACAGTGTAGGTGGATTGGACACTCTAAATTGCCCCTAGGCGTGAGTGCATGTGTGTGTGCCTTCTGTGGAAGGTTGAGTGCTGGGCTGGCAAAGCGACACCATAAAACTCCACTGCCAATCATGAACAGACAGGTGATCTGCTGTGGCAACCCCTAACCAGGAAAAGCCGAAAGAAGAAGATGACTACTATAAGGAATATTGCAAAAGTGATTAAGGAAGGGCATGAATTATTACAAGTAGTAATGCTCAGATCATTATTTGTATTGCACAAGATTTAAAGTAATTACTAGAAAATAAAACAACATACAAATATGCCGAAGCAGAAACAAAGCTGTAAAATAGCAGCAAATTAGAAACTCTCTTAAAAAATAAAGAAATATTTAATTACAGGATAAGCACTTTCACAATAAAATTACTTCTTCAGATCCCACTCATCACAGCAGCACAAATAATATATAGTGGATATAAAAAGTGTTCATACCCCTGTTAAAAGGGTCTATATTAAATGAACGAATGATCATAATGTCGAGTACAATATACTCGACACACTATGATTGTAAGTTCAAAACTTCGAAACCTTAAAAGCCTGAAACAAACAAAATCAAAATATGTTGTTTGTCCCACACCTTCCCTACACTAACACAAAATACACACATACAACCAATGCAAACAAACCCCTAGACACTCACATCATTCAAACACTTACACACCTACACAAACACACCTACTTTTAAAATAAAGTGTGGGGCTTTGCCCCCCACACCCAGCCTAACTAAATATTTCAACTCCGAGATCACTGTACATTGGGGAAAGGGCAATTGTGATTACCAGGAAATTGTTTTTTTCCCCAATGTACAGCGATCTCGGAGTTGGTATAGTAAACAAAGCAGCCTCTTACCTAGCCATTCTGAACAGTGTAGCGTGTCTACATCACATGCTACACTGACTAGGATGGCCGACCAAAACATTTTGGAACTCCAAATTTTGGCATTTGGAGTCTCCAATTACATGAACATTCGATCAAAGGTTGTCGAGTGTTGTACTTGGGATTTTGATTGTTCGTTCATGTAACACAGACCCTGTTAAAATGCCAGGTTTTTGTGATATAAAAAAATGAAACCACAATAAATCATATCAAAACTTTCCCCACCTTTAATGTGACCTATAACCTGTACATAGGTTCATAGGTAGGTACTTGGCTATAGGCCCTGGGGCCTATACAAGCCCAGCCAAAAAGGTACCCTGGCTTCTGCCACCCAAGAAAATTATTTTCCTGTGCCACTGCCGCGGAAGCCACAGAGGTGATCCCCGGGTGAATTTCCTATTTCCCATCCAATCATCAAGATTTTTTTTGAAGAGTGCTAATGAGGAGCTTTGTTAGTTATAGATAGGTAGTTTATTCCAGAGTATGGGAAGTCTCTGGGACAGGAATCTATCCCTCCAGCATGTTCTGTTTATTGTGGTGACAAGGTTTAAGTCCCTAGAGCATGTAGCTTGGAGGGATTGGGATTTCTTTAAGTGGAGCATGTCCAACAGCTCTGGGTTTAACACAGCTTAGGCAGAGATCACCTCTGAATAGGCGATATGCGATGGAGTAAAGCTGGAGTTTTTTGAGACGGTCTGAGTAGGGCATCTGTTTGAGGCCGGTAATCCTCTTTGTGAGGTATTTCTGCGGCCTTTCCAGTTGTTGTAGATGTCTTGTGAGGTACATACCAAAATGGGCGTTTTACTCTATAATGGGTCTAATGAGTGATGGGTAGAAGGGAACAATGACCTCTTTTTTTCTGGATGAACAATTCAATTGCAAAACAAACAAACAAATCTGTTAGGGGAAAAATATAAAAAATAAAAAATGTACAATAAGTTGGTTGCATAAGTGCGCACACCCTTAAACTAATACTTTGTTGAAGCACCTTTTGATTTAATTGCAGCATTCAGTCTTCTTGGGTAGACACCTGCCATCAATTAAAGAGACTCTGATTAACCCCAAATAAAGTTCAGCTGTCCTAGTAGGATTTTCCTGACATTCAGAGGCAGCTCGTGGCATCGGGCTGCCGGACTGCAGCACCCTCAAAATAAAAAATAGAAAAAAAAATTATTTTTTAAATTTCGCGGACTTCGCGCATGCACAGTAGTCCCAACTACTGTCGGTCTATGCGCATGCTCCAGGCAGTCCGGCAGTCCCCATAGGGGGACACAAGGAGATGTCTGTGCACTTTTAAAGTGCACAGACTCGCTGGGATTATGTGTCGCGTCCAGACTGCAACAGCAGCAGTCAGGACAGTCTCGTCGTCAGGAAGGAGCTTTGCTTGGGATCTCGCGGGTCTTTGGAGTATTGCGCGGGCAGGATGTACGTTAGCTGGATATATTCAGGTAAGTGTATGGTGCTTTTTACTTTTATTTTACAATGTTTATACTGGATTGACTTTATGGGTGTGTGTGTATGGTGCTTTTTACTGGATTGACTTTATGGGTGTGTGTATGGTGCTTTTTACTGGATTGACTTTATGGGTGTGTGTATGGTGCTTTTTACTGGATTGACTTTATGGGTGTGTGTATGGTGCTTTTTACTGGATTGACTTTATGGGTGTGTGTATGGTGCTTTTTACTGGATTGACTTTATGGGTGTGTGTATGGTGCTTTTTACTGGATTGACTTTATGGGTGTGTGTATGGTGCTTTTTACTGGATTGACTTTATGGGTGTGTGTATGGTGCTTTTTACTGGATTGACTTTATGGGTGTGTGTATGGTGCTTTTTACTGGATTGACTTTATGGGTGTGTGTATGGTGCTTTTTACTGGATTGACTTTATGGGTGTGTGTATGGTGCTTTTTACTGGATTGACTTTATGGGTGTGTGTATGGTGCTTTTTACTGGATTGACTTTATGGGTGTGTGTATGGTGCTTTTTACTGGATTGACTTTATGGGTGTGTGTATGGTGCTTTTACTGGATTGACTTTATGGGTGTGTGTATGGTGCTTTTACTGGATTGACTTTATGGGTGTGTGTATGGTGCTTTTACTGGATTGACTTTATGGGTGTGTGTATGGTGCTTTTACTGGATTGACTTTATGGGTGTGTGTATGGTGCTTTTTACTGGATTGACTTTATGGGTGTGTGTATGGTGCTTTTTACTGGATTGACTTTATGGGTGTGTGTATGGTGCTTTTTACTGGATTGACTTTATGGGTGTGTGCATGGTGCTTTTTACTGGATTGACTTTATGGGTGTGTGCATGGTGCTTTTTACTGGATTGACTTTATGGGTGTGTGTACGGTGCTTTTTACTGGATTGACTTTATGGGTGTGTGTACGGTGCTTTTTACTGGATTGACTTTATGGGTGTGTGTACCGTGTTTTTTACTGGATTGACTTTATGGATGTGTGTATGGTGCTTTTTACTGGATTGACTTTATGGGTGTGTGTATATGGTGCTTTTTACCGGATTGCCTTTATGGGTGTGTGTATGGTGCTTTTTACCGGATTGACTTTATGGGTGTGTGTATGGTGCTTTTTACCAGATTGACTTTATGGGTGTGTGTATGGTGCTTTTTACCGGATTGATTTTATGGGTGTGTGTATGGTGCTTTTTACTGGATTGACTTTATGGGTGTGTGTATGGTGCTTTTTACTGGATTGACTTTATGGGTGTGTGTATGGTGCTTTTCACTGGATTGACTTTATGGGTGTGTGTATGGTGCTTTTTACTGGATTGACTTTATGGGTGTGTGTATGGTGCTTTTTACTGGATTGACTTTATGGGTGTGTGTATGATGCTTTTTACTGGATTGACTTTATGGGTGTGTGTATGGTGCTTTTTACTGGATTGATGTGTGTGTGTGTGTGTGTGTGTGTGTGTGTGTGTGTGTGTGTGTGTGTGTGTGTGTGTGTGTGTGTGTGTGAAAATGCCCCAGGTGCTCATGGTGGTGTGGTAGGGAATACCTCAGGCTTGAACTCTGTACCCTGTATGCAGGTGTTAAAGACTTGAGTTCCCTACCCACCACCATCTGTAAATAAATTGCAGATTTTTGCCTCATATTCGATCTGATCTGTTCCTCATAATATCTGTGGTTTGTAAATGTTGCAATGCTTGATATTTGATGGTGTAGTAGTAGCATTGTTGCCTCACAGCTGCAGGTTCTCAGGTATGATTCTTGGCTGGGGTTCCTTCTTTGTGGGGTCCGTTATCATCTCCCTGTGTTTGTGTGGGTTTGCTTTTATTTGATGTTGCACTGGTACCATTGTTGCCTCACAGCTGCAGGTGCTCAGGTTTGATTCTTGGCTGGGGTTCCTTCTTTGTGGGGTCTGTTATATTCTCCCTGTGTTTGTATGGGTTTGTTTTTATTTGATGGTGCACTGGTAGCATTGTTGCCTCACAGCTGCAGGTTCTCGGGTTTGATTCTTGGTTGGGGTTCCTTCTTTGTGGGGTCTGTATCTTCTCCCTGTGTTTGTGTGGGTTTGCTTTTGTGTCCTCCCATGTTACAAAGACATGTCTGCATTATTTCTTCCTGGGCCTCTGCTGAAAATTGTTTTTTTGTTCCAAGTCAGACTGTCCTGATTAAAAAATGTTAAATAAAATTGACAGGCATTTGAATTTCAAACTTAAGGGTTTCTGAATGTTTAATTCCTTGCATATTTGATGGTGCAGTGGTAGTATTGTTGCCTCACAGCTATAGGTTTTCTGGTTTGATTCTTGGTTGGGGTGGCTTCTGTGTGGAGTCTGCATCTCATCCCAGTGTTTGTGTGGATTTGCTCTGGTGCCCTGCCATTTTACAAAGACGTGTCTGCAGTATTAATCCCTGGGTCTCTGCTGAAAATTGTTTTTGTTCTGTCAGCAATAAAATTGACAGGCATTTGAATTTCAGACTTCAGGTTTCTAAATGTTTAATTCCTTGCATATTTGATGGTGCAGTGGTAGTATTGTTGCCTCACAGCTATAGGTTTTTTGGTTTGATACTTGGTTGGGGTGGCGTCTGTGTGGAGTCTGCATCTCCTCCCAGTGTTTGTGTGGATTTGCTCTGGTGCCCTGCCATTTTACAAAGACGTATCTGCAGTATTAATCCCTGCGTCTCTGCTGAAAATTGTTTTTGTTCTGTCAGCAGTAAAATTGACAGGCATTTGAATTTCAGACTTCAGGTTTCTGAATGTTTAATTCCTTGCATATTTGATGGTGCAGTGGTAGTATTGTTGCCTCACAGCTATAGGTTTTCTGGTTTGATTCTTGGTTGGGGTGGCTTCTGTATGGAGTCTGCATCTCCTCCCAGTGTTTGTGTGGATTTGCTCTGGTGCCCTGCCATTTTACAAAGACGTGTCTGCAGTATTAATCCCTCGTCTCTGCTGAAAATTGTTTTGTTCTGTCAGCAGTAAAATTGACAGGCATTTGAATTTCAGACTTCAGGTTTCTGAATGTTTAATTCCTTGCATATTTGATGGTGCAGTGGTAGTATTGTTGCCTCACAGCTATAGGTTTTCTGGTTTGATTCTTGGTTGGGGTGCCTTCTGTGTGGAGTCTGCATCTCCTCCCTGTGTTTGTGTGGATTTGCTCTGGTGCCCTGTCATTTTACAAAGACGTGTCTGCAGTATTAATCCCTGGGTCTCTGCTGAAAATTGTTTTTGTTCTGTCAGCAGTAAAATTGACCGGCATTTGAATTTCAAACTTCATGTTCTTCAAAATACATAGTAGCACAACCTTTTTTCTAGCAATTTTCTAAGTTTATTAGATGAATATTTTAAATTTATCCCTATTTTTGGGACTGTATTCCCCATTATTGGCTTCGTCCAGGTTTTGTGCTAAGGTTGACAGCTATGGCAAGAACTGAATTCACTGAATATGTTTGAGGGCTGTATTCCCTCATTACTGGGTTTGTCCAGGTGTTTTGTACTAAGAGGTTGACAGCTATGGTGAGAACTGAATTCACTAAATGATAGCCGTTTAAGTTTCAGTCTTCCTCTCTTTTACAAAGCAGCTGATGTGGCGTAGTGGTATGTTACTCTGACTGTTTTTTGCTCAGGGACCTTGGCAGTAAAATGTATGGTGGCAACACAACATGTTATTCTAGCAACTTTCCAAGATTATACAAGCAATGTTTAATGTGTCCCTGGTTTTTGGGCTTTTGACCCCCCCCAATACATTTTGGCTTTTTCCAGTTTTCTTGAGCTGCAAAGTTGAGATGCAGTTGAGTATTGAGTAGATTTTACAAGGAGCTGAGAGCTGCAGGGGAATAGAAGTTTAGTGCTTTGCCTAGTTAATACTATAGCACAACAGGTTGTGTACTTGCTTTTGATGCAGAAGGCTGTGGGTTCTACTCCCACAAGGGGTGGATGCTGCCGTACTGAGAATGTTCTCCTTGGTGAAGATACTAACTATGAGTCTGTTATCAGTTTACCATCCATTTCCTCTTGCAATATTATTACTAGCTTATCATTTTTTTAATGTAATATAGGCAATTTATTCCTGAGGGGCAACAGACACTTTATTTTTCGATGAAACCATGAAATATAAAGGTGATTGCTAGCAGCAACCGCTTCATTAGTTACAGATTTCTTTAATGTGGAATTATTTAGATGACTTACTTCAGAGATTGTGCATATTTACTGATAATGGACTGTAGAATTGTGCATATTTACTGATAAAGGTGGACTGTAGAATTGTGCATATTTACTGATAATGGTGGACTGTAGAATTGTGCATATTTACTAATAATGGTGGACTGTGGAATTGTGCATATTTACTAATAATGGTGGACTGTAGAATTGTGTATATTTACTAATAATGGTGGACTGTGGAAGTCTGAGTAGACTGTTTTATGATAAATGTTCTCAACTGGGCAGTTTTGCCATTATGGGTGCATATGGTTTGTTTCATTGCTTACTGGAAAAATGTTCAAAACAAATTTAAAACACCCTCTAACAAGTGTACTGTATTGTACAAGGAATATAATTTTAGTACAATGAGGAAGGTGTATCAAAGAGCACATGTATGTTTCATATGCAAGGGGCCTATGATTTGAAAACAGCCCAAAATTAATCTTTATCTGCCACTGGCAAAATGTGGGTTTCAATGCTGTTTCAATGAATGTGAGTTTCAAGGGCAGAGAAGTTTTAATGCTAAGTTTTCATTGTGAGACTGCATTACTTTGTTTAACAGATGACTTAGTGTTTGTGCTGTAAAATACAAAATAAAACTTTCAAATGAAGTCCAACTCATCATAGAAGTAAAGCAGTATGCACATTAGTGTTTATGGTAAATGGAGTGAAATAGCCAAGTAATGGTTCATTGGAATGGCTGCAGAGGCTCCATTCAACCATTATTTTGTCAGGGGGGAAGGGCAGCAAACTCAGACAGGCCCAGCTGAACTATACCTCCCAACTGTCCAGATTTTCAAAGAATGAATAGATTTTTGCTTCTTATTTTTGGTTTGTTCTTCATAAAATTTGTAGTTTTCTGGCAAATCATTTAGGAATTAAGTCACAAAATAATAAGATTCAGACTTCATAACCTTCAGAAAAATGCATGTTAAAATAAGAGCTGTTCTATCAACTGTCTCAATTTATACAAGAGCAATTTTTAGTACTGTTTATATGTGCCCCCAATATATTTGGCCTTGTTCAGATTTACTGCATTAACAGGTTGAGAGGTACATGCAAATAAATTGCTTTATAAAATTAGGCATAGCCAACCACTCAACTGTACCCAATTTTTGGCTCAAAATGTTGCTCTTCCCCCTAATAATCCCTCCGCAAAATAGCAATTTTGGAAGAAAACATGGAGGGTTTACAATTAAGAAATAACTGTAATAATCAAAGTTATAGATTACTTGAAATGCATGTAGATTCTTTTATTTTGTCAGCTGCTCAAGGTAGCAGTACTAATATTAAAGTGTCCCTTCTTTGACAGGTAGCAGCTGTATTGTGTGTCTATTTTATATTTTTGCATCACATTTTTGGTCCATTTTTCATAAAATTGTGTTTTTTGGCAAATTAGTGACAAATCACTAAAGACTGAAGTTAGAAAATGACAGACATTTGAGTTTCAGATTTTATACCCTTCAGAAAATTCATACTAATGCAAGACCTATTCTATTATCTTTCTAAGTTTATTAGAGCAATATTTAAAAATTGTCCTTATTTTTGGGCCTTTGTCCCACTTCTGTGTATGGCTTTGTCCAGATTTCTTGCTCTTGAGTTTGAGAGGTATGACAAATGTGTCAAGGCCATCACAGTCAGCCAGAGAGATTTCAAATTGTTGCACCCCACTCCCCCATGTAGCGACTCTGGATGTGGCCAAGCAAGGCAAGGAGTAGTTGTATCTACCTTGGATGGGGAGGACACACTGCATAAGTACTACAGTGGCTTTTCATCTGTCCTTGATTTTGCAGAATGGTCTGGTTTCTGTCATATTTTTGTACTGTTGATTTATGCTTATTACCCAAAGTGCCTGTTGCTCTGTGTTTAAGTAGCAATGCTTTAATGACCATAAGGTAAGCTTGTCTGAGATCTTAAGATGCAAGTAAGCTTTAATAAGCATACTGTTAAAGAATTGCCAACATTGAAAGCCTTTCTGTTGTTGCCATGCAGAGAATACTTGACTAGATAATGTATAAGCCTTGGGTATTAAAGGACAGGATTCCATTATTTTAAAAAGCTCATTACACTTGTTGGAGACTTCCAGTCATCTCTACAGACTTTACCCGTAAACTAAACAGAATGCCAATCATGTGTGGTCCATAACCTGTACAGTAATCCTTTAAGCAATGTATCTTGAGCTTGTTTCTTGTTTGCTTTTCATTTTTACTTTTATCATGTTTTCCCCATGAAACAAGTTGTCAGGCAGCAGGAATCTTTTGGATAAGAAACATTTTTACAAGTGGGGGCATCACATAGATTTCTACTTTCAGCATGTTACTTGGTACTTTAATAAAGCTGAATATATTATATATTAGAACTGCAGTGCAAGGAGAAGTGGTTTGAGTTGAGTGCTTCTGGTTTTCTTATACTTGATTTTGACTGGCATTCCAGTAATGTATTTAAAAAGTAATTTATTTTTTCATGCCTCACAACCTTTTGTTTCCATCTAGATATTAAGTAAGCTGTCATGCAGCCAATGCATTGAAATATTTTTATTCTTCTACACTTATTTTTGTCTTGATTGGACTTTCATAATGATGGTTTGCCACCCAGGGCAGCGTATTTAATTAAAGTTAGTTTTTTGTGGTTTTGTGCATAGCTCCTCCCCTTTCTGGTTGACCACACCCCTTCCCCTTGACCCCACCCATTCAGCTGTCTCCTGCAGCCTCCCTGTGATTTGAAGTCACCAGCTGCCACTGCTAACATTTACTCAGTTGTCTGCTACAGCAAAAGCCATGGTTTGCAGAGAGGTTACAAAGACGTTCTTGAACCTTGGTTGATAAAGTATTAGAGACTCTTCTTGCGTACTTCTTAGTTGATAGGTAACATTCTCAGTTAAAAGAATCACTGAATCCATGTACCATGTTGAGATGAATGAAGACGAGGCCAGAAATAAGCTAAAAATCAGACTGTTATTCTGGTACACATCTTGACTCATTTACTTTGAAATTCTGCCACTATAATTCCATTTTCTTGAGGTAGTCATTATGTGGACCTTGGAGGTCTTCTTACAGACTGCAAGTCAACTTATAGTGGATAACATCAGCAGGCCTTGTTGGAGAGAAGAAGTCAGGAGACCTGCATAGGTTTATAGCTTCATAGGTCCATTGGAGGTTACTAGCCTAATGGTCCTAGGGTGTTTACATGCCTAGGTGTAAAAATACAAATACCCTTACTGAGCATAGTCAAATGGTCATTGTTAGCAGAGCAATTTTGTAATCAGCACCGACTAGCCCTGTCCATGAGAGACATAGGTGCCACCCCAGTGGTGACTTTACAATCACACATCCAGTTGTCAAGGTTGCGCTTGAATAGGGTCACTGAAGAGCACTGCTTCACATGCAGTAGTAGCCTATATATACTTTACTAAATTCTTTGTATGGTCATACATTTCTGTAACATATCGTGTTAGATGTCTGCATGTATCTGGCTAACTTGTACTTACTGCACTGCTTTTCTTCCTGGCCCTCCACAGAAAGGGGATATAGGATTTTGCCTATTTGGACTATTCTGGTAACAAATGCAATAAATAAATAAATATGGATTGTATATGTATTCCAGGCTTTCAATGAACATCAGGCAACTTACGTTACCTGATCTGATAAAGAGGCAGAGTAAGAGTAAAAGATTATAGTCTTTGAATTAGAGACGTTTGGAATGCTGACTCACCTGACTTTTGACAAATCACAAGAGTTAAAAGAATGTTGAGATATCCAGTGCTTTGAGCTGCAGAGGAGTATGAAAGCCTGCAATATCACATATGTTGCTCACACAGATTTTTTTGTGCATGCCCTATCCAATCCCATGAGTGCTAGGGGGGCATGTAGTTGCACCACAAGATAGTCTTCTTGCTTATGCCTGACATGCCTCACAGTGCCCTCTCAACTACAAAGGGTATTGCCTCACATCACTTATCCAGTGTCACGACTGGATGCATGATCAAGGCATGAAAATGAGTTTACAGTGACACTGTAGTTCTGCCCATTTATATATTAAGGTGACTGCCACATCTCATCGGTCCAGTATCACCACTGAATTCATGGTAAGTCAAATGAAGTAAACTAGCCCTCTAGGGCCCTTCTGAAGTCATAACCTAATGCTTCACTCATACCCTAGAAAGTAAATAAAACAATCTAAACACAGCAATGTAAAACATTAACAGCAGCAGTCAACAGTTTGAAAATAGAGGATTTTGTAATATTGTTAATGTCACCAGTAGGAGATAGCTTGTGGAGCCAGCTCCATGGCATACAGGGATAAAGCCCTGACTATACTGCAGGTCACTCAAGTTTTATTAATATTGTCTGTAAGAGATGCCCATGGAAGATAAGTGTGAATGGCCTCATCTGGCTCACCCATCTTGGTGGGAGTGGGAATCAATTTTGCTAACCACAAGGGTGACACTTGGCAGGAGTTGTTGTTGTTGTGTCTTTTGGCTTTTCCTGGTTAGGGGTCGCTACAGCGGAACTCCGGTCCGCTAATGATTGGCAGTAGATTTTTACATACCGAGTTGCCAACTCTGATGCACAACCTTCAATGAAGGTACCCCCATTCACACATGTCTCCACACAAAAGACGCTCTAGCTGAGAATCAAACAGGACAACGTCTTACTGGGAGGTGACAATGCTACTGCAGCACCACCACTGCAGCTGACACTTGGCAGGAGTACTATTTGTTTACCCAGTAGAGTTCTGAGATGCTGAGGTTGCACTGTTAGCATGCAGGTGTACAACTGCCTTCAGGAAATAGTAACTGAGGGCTTGTAGATATTTTCAATGGATACAGGGGCTGCTCCCAGCAAGAGATGTACTTAGATGTCAACACATTCTAAAGTGACTTACTGTCATAGAAACAATATTTGGCATGTGATCACAAGGATCATAAAACAATTTGCCGCATACACCTTTAAGTGAAATTATTTAAAACGTCATGCTTCCCTTTTCAAACACTTTATTTATTTATTTATTTGACATTTGTTGACCGGGTTAGTCTGACTGAGCCAGAGCCCTTTTTCAGGGGAAGTCCGGGAAGAAAAACTCCACAAATAAGTATGAGTAGTATAATTACAAAAAGAAAAATATCAGATGACATAATAGTATTGAAATGATACCTCACTAAAAGAATCAGAGGCCTAAAGCAGATGCCATATGTTGACTGTCTAAAAAAACTCCAGCTATACTCTGTGGCATATCGTCTACTCAGAGGCGATCTCTGCTTAACATACAAGGCCATGTTAAACCCTGAGCTGTTGGACATGCTCCACATAAAGAAATCCCAATCCCTCAGAGCCACACACTCCAGGGATCTAAATATTGTCATCACAATGAACAAATCATGCTGGAGGGATAGGTTCCTGACCCGGAGACTCCCCATACTCTGGAATAGACTGCCCATACATGTCAAGAAAAGCTCCTCCTTGGCCCTCTTCAAAAGGAACCTTGGTGATTGGAAGGGAGATAGGAAATTCACCCCAGGGATCATGTCAGTCGCCATGCTAGACAGGGGTCCAGGGAAGTAAATATTGTGGGAAGAAATATCCAGGGAATTGTTATGGCTAGGCTTGTACAGGCCCTAGGGCTGATAGCCTAGTTCCAACCTATGAACCTATGTAATAAGTAGTACATGATTAAATCTCAGAGAATAATTACAATCAGCATCATTAACATTGGTCTGCACAGTTACTTCAGAGGGTTATAGCCAGTGTACTTCAGTAGGACTCAAGTACTATCAATAATAATTGTACTTGAAAGGTGTTAACTATACTAGACCTAGTTCAGTCTAGGTCAGTGTACAGACAGAAGTAAGGAGGTATGTAAGGTGAGCTAGGGGTGTATAGTAGGGGAAAGTCAGTCCGGGGGGTGGTTACAATGAAAGATCCAAGCATTGTTTAGACAGATTTAGTAGCTGTTTTGAATAGATGTCGCTGATTGAAATTTCTAATATCCAATGGAAGTTTATTCCAGAATTTGGCTGGGGAGAAGCTGTACAGTTTTTGTCCAGTTTTAGTTTTAGGCTTGTAGATAGAAAGAAGGTTTTGCTCAGAGTTATGAAGGGACCTTGGTGGGAAGTAGGGGGGAAATGAGAGGCACAATGCTGGGACAGAAGGAGGGCAACTACAAAATAGAGTGAATTATTTGAAGCTGAGAGAGAAGTAAGAGGTGAGGAAGCTCTAGCCAGTTTAGCTTTTTAACAGCCAGACAGTGGTGTGAGTGGCAGCGGTAGTCTGTATTGAATTTAGCAACTTTAGCTGCGGTGGTGGTGCTGCGGTAGCATTGTCGCCTCACAGTAAGACACTGTCCTGTTTGATTCTCAGCTAAATCGTCTTCTGTGCGGAGACATGCGTGAATGGGCGTACCTTCGTTGAAGGTTGTACGTTAGGGCTGGCAACTCAGTACATAAAAATCTACTGCCAATCATTAGCGGACCGGAGTTCCGCTGTGGCGACCCCTAACCGGGAAAAGCCAAAAGATACAACATTGTAGGTGGATTCTATTTTTGATAGGAGAGTGGTTTGAAGATTGGTGAGGATTTGTGAGCCATAGAGTAGGCTGGGGAGAAGTTATGCATCGAAAAGGGCAATTTTGGCTTTATTAGATAAGAATTTTTTGTTCCTGTAAAGGAGTCAAGAGTTTTTGGTGGATTTTCTTAATGTTGTTGAGAACATGCAGGTCAAATTTAAGATGTTTATTCTCCTAATTAGCCTTAGGGGGCTGTTCGGTCCTGGCGGTGGAGTAAATAGGGTTTTTAGCTGCCCAACCTGGTTTCCCAGTATTAAGGAGGACTTGCCCTGCGTGCTGCAAAACAACTATTCTCCTCAACACACTGCGGTTTCCCCTAACTAAGGAACTGAACCTTTCCTCCCCTCTGCTGCAGTCCCCAAGGGAATTTAATTAGAAGTAAAGTACGTACTTTAAACCAAAGTCTTAAGACAATTAGTGTGAGATATCCTAGGTTGTAAGTTTACTTTCACCAGCCAGGACAGCCGGCAGCCTTTACTATCTGCTCCCATACCTGTCACCCCTTCCCCCTTCTTAGACTACAAGTATTTTTACTGTTCTTCCTCTTCAATCCTCTATAGCATACTTGGTGCCCTGCACTCTTTTCTCAGTATATATTGCCTCTGCTATACAGCTTTTGTCCACTAGAGGGCAATAGTTTCCTTTAGACCACCATTCTGACTCCAATTTTAAGTAACTTACAGGCTCTTGGATTCTAATATTCTGGAAGAGCTAATACTCCCACTCTATTCTTTCTTTCTCCTAATATTCTTCACTGCCAACCCTCTCTGCATATTCTATTATCAAGGCATTGTGTCACCTTACCCTCTGCTGCTTTACTTTCCTTTGCTTACTGCTCCTCTGATTGTTTTCCTAGGGTGAACTCCTCTGTGGCTCTGACTCTGTTAATATAGCTCTCTATCTTCTGTCTTCCCATCTACTCCCTTTAACATCCATCTGGTTAGAATACTTTGCTCCTTCCCATCTGTATTTCCTATATGCTCATATCCTTAGCACATCAGGAATGAACTATTCACTATGTTAGCATAGGACCCACCCCCTCCATTTCCTGCCTAGGGTTTTGCTCTGGATAAATCTGGTCATTACCTGTAGCTATGCTTACTCTTCTTGTCTGTCTATGACATCACTTACCTTATAAATATACCTTCTCCCTCAGGATGCCATCTTTATTCTCCTAATTAGCCTTAGGGTGCTGTTCGGTCCTGGCGGTGGAGTAAATAGGGTTTTTAGGTAAGCTTTCTTTTTGTCCTGTTCAGAATTGTTAAACCACGCTGATGATATCCTAGTAAAGTACTAATTGCGTGCAGGACAGGTTTGTAAATAACTGTGTTGAGAACCTGCGTAGCATGTACTATCCCCAGCTGTTTTGGCGTGCTTCTGAGCGTTTTTACTGCACATGGAGTTCAGGTGTGAACTAAGTCACGGTTAGAATACTCTACAGCTCTGCTTATATGCTAAATGGATTATCTTAACATGCAACCTAAATGATAGCGTGTTTACTGTGTAGCCGTTTATGTAGCCTTTTTAGTTGATCTGGTAGAGTAGTTTTCAGGAACTTTGTAGCACCGGATAGACTGTATGCTTTTGTGGCATGCTAACTATGCCATCAACTAATAGCATTTAAGTGTTGCTTTGGACCTTTTACGACTACTATAGTCATGACATAGAGCTATAGACTCTGTTTTTGGACAATGTATGATTTATAAGAACTAACCTCTTGTCGGATACTAAAACTATAAACCGCTCTTGTTACATAATATATTTATATATTAGACTGGAATCATGGAGTTCTTTGTACACTAACAACGCTAATGACTACAAGCATTCTAGCATTGTTTCAGACCTATAAAGACAGCTAAGGTTGCTGTATAGAGTTTATGATTCTGCTTTTCACCATCGTATAGATTTGAATAGCTATTGTTTGCCACTGTATAGTTATATAGAGCAGTATTTCCTGTAGCATACTATTACTATACATACGACAGAAATCACAGCGTCCTCTGCCCAAGCACCTTATACTGACTAGCCTAATTAACAATGATATGTGCAAATAAGGAGGACTAATTAGAAGCCTACCTTTCTAAAACAAAAATATATATCTATCTTTACAAATAACAAATGCAAACATGATAGAGAGTTATAAGACGATTTGAACCTTATTGTTTCAGAGATATGCTGTTTTAACAAGTGTCTTGCTGAATGTAATCTTTGACTGAGTCATAGAAGAGTTTAAACTTTATTGTTCCTGAACTATATTGCTTTTATAGGTGTCTTGCTTGAATGTTATCACTGCTAGAGACATTGTAATATGTGCAGTCAAGACTGTTTTACTATGCAAGTTAATCTCTGTTCTATGCTGAAGTTACTAGTTAATAAGCCTGTGTAACTGTCTATTTTTTATCTCTCTGTGTGTCTTACCACTGTCTCTCTTTTCCCTTTATATTCCCAGCTGCCCAACCTGGTTTCCCAGTATTAAGGAGGACTTGCCCTGCGTGCAGAAAAACAACTATTCTCCTCAACACACTGTGGTTTCCCCTAATTAAGGAACTGAACCTTTCCTCCCCTCTGCTCCAGTCCCCAAGGGAATTTAATTATAAATAAAGTACGTACTTTAAACCAAAGTCTTAAGACAATTAGTGTGAGATATCCTAGGTTGTAAATTTACTTTCACCAGCCAGGACAGCCGTCAGCCTTTACTATCTGCTCCCATACCTGTCACCCCTTCCCCCTTCTTAGACTACAAGTATTTTTACTGTTCTTCCTCTTCAATCCTCTATAGCATACTTAGTGCCCTGCACTCTTTTCTCAGTATATATTGCCTCTGCTATACAGCTTTTGTCCACTAGAGGGCAATAGTTTCCATTAGGCCACCATTCTGACTCCAATTTTAAGTAACTTACAGGCTCTTGGATTCTAATATTCTGGAAGAGCTAATGCTCCCACTCTATTCTTTCTTTCTTCTAATATTCTTCACTGCCAACCCTCTCTGCATATTCTATTATCAAGGCATTGTGTCACCTTACCCTCTGCTGCTTTACTTACCTTTGCTTACTGCTCCTCTGATAGTTTTCCTAGGGTGAACTCCTTTGTGGCTCATCCCTCACCATTCGTCCTGTGGGCTCACTCCGCTCCCCTACCCTGCCCCCAAATCTCACCCGCCCCCAGTGGTCCTAAACTTATACTCTAACTGCCACACCCCTATGCATTAGGACCAACCTCTAACTCCTCCCCTTAAAGTGCTATTACCTCTATTATATTCTCACTTTACCCCTATCTCCTCCCCCTTAAAGAACCATCACTCATTTACCTTTATCCATTACCCTACCACTCTATCCACAAATATCCCTACATTTAACCACCTTAACCTAAACAAATGGCTCAAGGATCCTGTAAACCCTTACCTTTATTACTACTCCTAATTATACTTATCATTCCCTATCTACTTACTCTCTACGAACACCATAGATTCCTAGGACTGCATACCCACATCACACACACCGCTGTCCTTACCCCCAGCTCCACTCATAGTGTTAGCAACCTCCCCAGCTCAGCTAAGTACTCAGCAGACATATTTCATAGACTCCATCACATCTCTTAATGTAACCCACTAGCTAGAAAAAATAAGAACCTAATTTTTAAACATCTACAACTCATCCTAAAAATTCAGGTCCATTCCCTGTTAGATGGTGATATACACCCTAACCCAGGTCCTACCACTATCACAGCTACACAGCCTGATACACCAACAATTTCAATCACACAGACACTTACCAAGCCCCCCAACTCTCTCCTGATAGCTCATCTTAATATTCGTAGCATCAATAACAAAATAGCTCACCTGCATGCCCTTATTGATGTTTATTCCTTTGACATCCTCTGTCTGTCTGAAACATGGCTTAATCCATCAATTCAAGACAGTGCAGTTCTACCCCTGGCTATAATATCATAAGACGTGACCGTAACACTAAAAAAGGAGGAGGCGTAGCCATACTTTATAAGAATGGATTACAAGTTACCTTGTTAGACTCCAAACCTCCACTTTGCAACAATGCATAAATTCTTCTAAGATTCAGCTTAACAAAAGCAAAGCCATATATCTATCATGTGTCTATCTTCCCCCAGGCAATAACATCAACACATTAGAGGCTATCCTCAGCTGGCTCTCAAGTAACTACCCCCAAGAAACCATTATACTTGGACATTTTAACATTAACTGGAACTCCTGTATATCTGAGCAGCCTTCTACTCATATCAACTTATATGGTTTTACCCAAACTATAACATCCCCAACCCGCACCAATAAAACTAACAACAAAACTAGTACCCTTGACTGGATACTCACTAATACCACCCAACTAAACTATAAAACAGGCACCCTCCCTGAGGACATAAGTGATCACTTGCTTACCTATTTAATCAGAACAAAAACTGTCATCCTAAACTCTACCATCTGTAGAACTATTCGCAGTACCAAAAATTTTAACCCTGCTCACTTTCAAGCTGAACTAGTCACCTGTGACTGGTCACCCCTGAAATACCTCCCAATAGATAATGCCGTGAAATACTTTAACTCTAAATTTCTAACCATTTTAGACAGCCATGCCCCATTACGCAAAGTAAGAATTCGAACCAAACCAGCACCATGACTCACCAAAATGACCAAACAAAAAATCCTCCAAAGAAATAAACAATGGGCCAAATGGTGCTCAACAAAAAGCTCCTCAGACCACCTGTAATTCAGACAGCTAAGAAATGAAACAAAAAAAGCCATATTAGCCGATAAAAGAAACTACTACTACTAGCTACAACAAACCAACCAAAATAATCCCCAAAAATTCTGGCGAGGTATCAATAACCTCCTACACCCTGGATGCTCAAGTACTCCCTCTGGCTCTGATCACAACAATCCCATCCAAATAGCTGACTCATTTAATACTTTTTTCACTGAAACCATACAATCCCTAGCCAACCAACTATCCCCTAGCACCCCAGGCTCAGCCACAACCTGTACCAATAATTCTCATCAATTTCATTTTCAGCCAGTGCCCACTTCACTTATCTGTAACCTCATACAGAAACTTAAACCCACTACTCTCTCTGCTGATAAATTACCTGCAGAATACCTGCAAAAAGCTGCTAAAGTCATAGCCTACCCCATATCCATCCTCATTAACAGAACTATTTTTGAAGGATCTATTCCCCTAATCTGGAAAGTCTCTCACATTATTCCCCTGCATAAGGGCGGTAACTCCAAAGAGTTGTCCAATTATAGGCCCATAGCTATTCTATCTCCTTTGGCAAAAATAATGGAGAAATGTATACACATACAACTGTTAACCTACCTACTCGATCACAATTTAATAGCACCCTGTCAACATGGCTTTAGACCATTTCATAGCACCACCTCTGCTCTCTTATCCTTCACTAACCATATTAACAGTAATCATAATATTGATACTCTATCCTCAGCTGTTTTTATTGACCTGTCCAAAGCATTTGACATGATGAATCACCACCTCCTTATAGACACACTCAAAAACCTGTCATTGGACAACCATACTATACAGTGGTTCCAATCATACCTACATAACAGGCAACAGGCTGTACTATGGGGAAATACTTTATCTTCCCACGTCCCAGTCACTCTAGGGGTCCTGCAAGGATCTATATTAGGCCCATTACTCTTCTCCATCTTTACAAATGACCTTCATTCTGTAATTCCTCAAGCTGACTGTATCAAATACACTGACGACTCCACACTCATATGCGCTGCTGCTTCTCAATCAGAACTTCAGTCACTGTCCCAAATTACCTTTAGTACAGTTGAAAACTGGCTCCTACAAAAACGTCTTATCCTTAACCCCAAGAAAACAAAAATGCTACTATTTACCCCCACCCGCAGTACCTCCCCACTTAACTTTACTATTACTTCAAATGATGGAACTATAATATTTCCTGAACCAACCACCAAACTACTCGGAGTACTAATAGATAACAACTTGTCCTTTGAACCTCACATTAATAACACCATAAAAATAGTAAACAAGAAACTAGGTTCCCTCTATAGAATAAAACCCTTTCTTACACCTCCAGCCAGGGTTACTATTGCTCGTACCCACCTCATCTCTACCTTGCTCTATGCCTCCCCTACCTATACCAAAATATGTAGAAGTAATCTGAGTAAACTTACATCCTCTTACAACAATATTGCCAGATTTGCAGCTGGGTCCTCCTATAGAACTCATCACTGTATCAATCTGAATCAGTTAGGATGGTTAGAGCTGCCAAATTTAATACTTTTCAATCAATTAATAGTAGCCCATAAGATCCTGTATTTGCCTCATAATACACCCATACTTACATCCCTAGTCATCCCCTATAATATCCTCAAGACCTTACGCTCAGCTAATAACCTACTTGTACAAATATCAAAATCCAACAACTTAGCTGGTGACACCTTGTTCTCCAATACAGTAGGTAAAGCCCGGAACATCCTCCCAAGCCAGCTAACCTCAATATCCTCTGTCAGCTTATTTAAAAGCAAGCTTAAACCCTACCTCAAATCACACTGGCTATGCCCCTGTGTTAACCCAGACTAAGTACCTAACTATTAACTAGACTCCCACAATTCCTAGCCTCCCATGATCATGATCTTGTGTTGTCTCACTAATTTTTAGTGAGCTTAACCTTCCTTAGGATTTTTTCTCATGTAAATAAGTATATACTATGGAATGATCAAACACCTTCATATAGTATCACAACCTATGTGTTAAATAACACTAGAAATCCACCCTTGTTTGCTGTTCTTCTATACTCTATCTATTGATCTCTAGTGTTTTTCTTTCTTAGGTTTTTGTGAGACCTTAGTATCGCTTATCATAAATTACTAGGTGTATCTAATTTTGTAATATGTTATAAAGATTTGTACTACACCATTTCTAATGCAAATGTATTAGTCTTATTCATCTATTCTTAGATAAATTTTTCCTTTTTCCTACTGAAATATAAAATGTATAATCTTAGGCTTGTACTATAATTGTTAAAACTTCGTATGTACCAAATTATACTGTTATTGTCTTTGTCTTGTCCTTTTATGTTGTAATTTGCGGAGCTTTTCTCCCCGGGCCTCCACTGAAAATGGACATATATCCAGCTGGACTAGCCCGGTCAACAAATGTAAAATAAATAAATAAAATAAAATGTTCTTCAATGATGACCCCAAGTAGTTTTGTATGTGATTCCACAGTGATGGGTGTGTTATTGAGGGATGTGATTGATAAGGAAGATTTCAGATGATTCTTAGTTTTGGGGATGAAGAGCAGGAGTTTAGTCTTTTTTGGATTTAGTATTAGCTGGTTCTTGGTGAGACAGTTTTCAATAGATAAGATGGGTGCATGTGTCCTGGAATTTAAGTCAGAGAGAGTATCTGCTATGGTGATTACTGTGGAGTCGTCTGTGTACTGAATGAGTGATGACTGAGGGTAGAAAGTAGACGATTGGTAAAGATATTAAATAGTAATGGGCCAAGGACTGATCCTTGAGGAACACCCATTTTACAGGTAGAGCAGGAGAGACTGCAGAATGCCATTTAACAGACTGAAGATGATCATGAAGGTAACTAGTGAACCAGGAGATAGCGTAGGTGCATCGGTTAAGTTCAGAGAGTTTGTTTAAGAGGAGAGGGTGGGAGATGGTGCTGAAAGCCTTGGAGAGATCCAGAAATAGGCATGAGACCAATTTGTTTTGGTCTCTAATATGGGATATGGTGTTGATGAAGGAAATTAGGGCGGTGGAGATGCCATGTTTATGGCAAAAGCCATGTTGAGTTGGAGTTAGTAGGTTGCCTTGTAGGAGGTAATGAAGGATTTGTCTGTGTACACATTTCTCCAGGATTTTAGAGAGAGGGGAAATTATTGCAATGGCCCTAAAGTTGGAAAGTTATGAGGATTTGCCTCCTTTGTAAATAGATAAGGTGTAGAATTATTTCCAGATTGCAGGTTCTTTAGATTCAGTAATGGAACGATTAATGAGTATAGAGATGGGGAGGGCAAACGAGTTGGCTGCTTTCTGGGGAAAGAGTGGAGGAAACCTCATTAATAGAGGGAGAGCAAGGTTTAAGCTTTAGAAGCAGGGATTTAATGTAGTTAGTAGATACAGTTCTGAGAGAAAAGGCTAGAGAGGGGTTAGAGGGAGAAGGAGGTTTCTTGGAGATGTTAGTATTTGGGTTGGAGTTGATTTGGGAAATTAATTTGGTGATTGTGTCAATGAAATAGGAGTTGGAAGTTGGTAGCAGTTTCTAGAGGTGTGTTAGTGGGGCAAGGCTGGGGGGGGGGAGAAGGGTTACCTCGACGAAGAATTTGGTTGGTGGCATGCCAGAACTTCTTAGAGTTGGCTAAGGGAGAGGATTGAGGGTTGTTATAGAAGTTTTTCTTGTCATTACAGATGCATTTCTTAGTGAGGTTAATAATGCTCACATCTCAAATCAGACTTGTTGAGATATATGCTGAGATATTTATGGGTACCAAATGGTTTACCTATATTTGACCGACTCACTATGAAATTAATTACATTGCATCAGTTTTCTATGCTGAGATATGTAAATTGAAAATGCTGAGAGATAAAGAAAAAATACTTTTTGCATTGAGCAAATACTCCAATGTGGGTCTCTCACCATCCCTTATGTATATGTACCAACTCCATGACCCCCGCCATTTTACACAACAAAAGTTAAAGTAGCATTGAAAAACTTCAATGAAAAGAAATTGGAGAAAAGCAGCTTGCAAGAACTATACTCATCAGTGTTTACAATAGCTGCACTGATAGCACAGGTTTAGTTTTGAAGAAATGTGCTGTAAATCACAAGAACTCCATGCTAGGGCTGAACTGAGTTAGGATGCCCTAAAATGTGCTCTTAATCAGAGAGGGTCAGCAATGCCTAAATGATTATATCATCTGAACAGAAATGCAAGGCTTAAGTGGATTATCTTCAAGCATTGACTGACCATGTACAATGGTTAACAGGAAATAAATGTTTTGCAAGTGATTAGCAAACCAGACTTGGGTGATTACATTGTGAAACATTTTTGTGAGTGGATCACAGTGTCACTGAACACAGCTCAAGTGAGTTTGTATTCTCTTTTCTGTGTCCACTGACCACATTGTAACCATAAGTAACTCAGCTAATGTGCATTTCTACAAAAGTGAAAGTCCTCTCCTGAGGACCTTGGGAGTAGGGTTTGCAATACTATATCTAAGGCATTTGAAAGCACTGACTGGTCCTGTGTCTCTTCTGAAATGCATAAACGTACCGCAATTTTGTATTTCCTTAACATCAGACAGACACTTCAAAACAGATACCATCCCTGCCAAATGAAAAAAGTCAATTGCAAGCAAGCTTTCTGTGTCACTCCTAAATTAAAATCAAGCTTCTGCAACCTGCAAATCTGCCTGTAAGATGTATAAATATCCCTTCAGTGTTACCTCCTCTTACACTCAAGTCACTATCTTCCTTCATAGAGCAGGTATGAGTCATATGTTTTTACATTTCTATTTATTCTAAGACTGTGTAAAACAGTGAAAAGACTTTGGTAGTGTGTTATATTTGTAACACTTTCATTCATATTTGGATACGTGGTATGTATGCTGAGGGTGTTTCCCTTTAACACATAAGTATGTGATATGAATTGCTGGTATTCTGGTGTGTGTGTGTGTGTGTGTGTGTGTGTGTGTGTGTGTGTGTGTGTGTGTGTGTGCGTGTGTGTGTGTGTGTGTGTGTGTGTGTGTGTGTGTGTATTACAGTGTTTTGATGTACTGGTTAATCCCATGAATGTTTTCGAAGTGATGAAGTTATATTGTGCTTATCAGTATAGTGCTATGTTCTGATAATTTGCTCAATACAGCTGTATATTTAGATTACATTAATGTGGTCCTCTATCAATATACTTCCTGCTAAAATTACTTACATACATACACTTTCTTACTATCACTCTACTCTTTTATTTTCCATATATTCTCTTGCTCGGACTTAACTGTGGTCCTTCCTCCATCTCTTTTTTTGTATAATAATTACTAACTTTATCCCTTCAATGTAATTTTAGAGCTTAGTAGAGTTTTTTTTTTTCATTTCAGAGCCTGCACTTCATCTAACCTCAATATTGCATAAGCTGTGCCATAAGACTCTACGCCTATAAGTTTACTGAGAATTTTGTCATGGTTTAATGTAACATTTATCATGAAGCTTGCTTAAGTTAAAGCTTTTATATATATATATATATATATATATATATATATATATATATATATTTATTTTATATTATATTATATAAACTTAAGAAAGTTAACTTTAATCAGTTAAATACATAACTGCTCTGTGACTGCAATTCTCTGTGAAATAGACCTTTCACTCTAAGCACCTGTTACTAAGTTGGCCACTGTCCCCTTTTGCTTGACCACTAGACTGTACTGCATATGCTAGTTATTTAGTCTCAGGAAATGACAGACAACCTGGTTTTACTTGCATCCCTTTAGTAATTGCTTTGTTCTGGCTATAAACCGATTGATCACTGTTATAAATTTTCCTGAGGATGGGAAGTAAAATAAAAACAAATTGAAGGATCTTACATGCTTAAAGGTCAGCAAAATTAAAGGTCAGCAACATGATGTTTAAACGAGCAATAATACAACTACCATACAGACTGCACTTCATCCAATAAACACAGGCATTAAGCAATCACAATGGTCTTGATGCATCTGATAACTGCTATAAACTAGGCCTCCTACATCTAAAGCCATTACGTCCAGCCCCTGTTTGCAGACTTAAGCATAACATCAGAATTAAACATCCAATAAACCACTAAGTCCCCCCATAGTGCAATAAAAAAACCCTAAATTAATATTTTTTTTCCTATAAAAATATAGTGATTTCAAAGATGTTCTTCCCCAGCCACCTATGTACTGTCTCAATTCTTAGCATGTGTTTTGCTTTACAGGGGGCATGAAGTAACAACCATTTCCAAACTATTTCTAATTAAGCTTTGTAATAAAGACATTGGGACAACTCAGTGTCTTGATTTAGTCATCCTTAAAATTTTACCAAAGGTTTTACATGCATCACTACAGTCTAGCCAGATGGCTATCAAAAAATAATGTAAATACAGTTATTACCAGTTAAACATATTCGTCAGTTGCCCCTATCTCTCTAGTAATGGGTAGTTTTATGCCTACAAAATGAATGCAGCCACCTTAACCCTCTTCATGTTTCATAAATTATAATGTATATTTAAGAAAATATCAAGCATACCACCAATTGTTCTATGGCATTAATTTTTTTACTGAAAATCTTTTATTTACAATTCAAAAATTAAGTTATGAATCAAAACATCCTAATATATATTTTTTACTATTTACACTTTA